>NW_008360326.1:7604111-7654550 GCF_000622305.1 Nannospalax galili
GATTTTTCAGATATGGATTTTTCAGATTAGCTCACAGGATAGAGTCCAAGTAGTCTAACAATGGCTGCACCACACTGGAGAGGCTGAGAATCCTGTAGTTGTTCAGTCCACAAGGCTGGATGTCTCAGTAGTTCCAATCTGCCACTGAAAGTCTGATGAATTCCAAGAGATTGGCTAGTCTTCAGTCTACAGCAGCAAGACGAACTCACCAGCGAGAGAGAAGGCAAGCAGCAAAAAGCAAGCGTTCTCCTCTGCCATGGCCTTTCATTCGGCTGCCATCAGAAGGTAACGCCTACATTTAGGGTGTGTCTTCCAGTTTCAGAAGATCCAATCAAGAAGATCTCTCTCATTTCAGTTAATCCCAGATCCAGTCGACACCCAGGATTAGCCATCACACTTATATAACGAGTGCTTGTATTTAAATGTCAGCAGGTAATATTGGCCATGAGACATTGGTACCGCAAGATCCAGGGTTGAATAATGGTAATGCATGAGCCTTAGCCTATGCTGCAACTTAATCTCTTTCACCTTGTTTCAGTGACCCCTTAGAGTGTTCATTTCCTCATCTCTAAGATAGAGATATCAGACTAAGTGAGCACCAGAGTCTTAACTGGTCTAACTTGTCATTGTGGATGTTCACATCATGAGATCATTCTCAGATACAGAGAAACCTGCTCTGTCAGTTTTAGTCAGTGAAGAGTCTTTATGGGCTATCCAGAGTACAAAGTCCTATAGGATGTAATGTCAATTTGCAATGAAATTGAGCTTTGGAGTGACACCTAGATGATGGATCTGGCCTGGAGATCACCAAGGCAAACGTTTAATGTCTGATGCCTGACCTCTCCATGCCAGACCTGATAACAAGTGTATTTCTCTTTTTCTTTGTCTAATCCCATCTTCCCTTCCCTCACTTAAGGAACACATGATAAAAGTTTGATATACAATGAGACACACCACTATTCGTACGGGAACTCACTAATCCACAGTGGTCAAGGGAATTGCCATTGGTAAGGTTCAACCACATGCCAGATACCATTTCTAAAATACAGCAGGCAACTACTCATATTATTATCACCACAAATTAATTTTCATCACTTTTGTAACTCTCTAGAGAAATTATGACTTATTTCACAGTATCAAGGAATAAAAAAATGACTATTGAATGTTCAACATTGGGCTGGAGAGATGGCTCAGCAGTTAAGAGCACTGGCTGCTCTTGCAGAGGATCTGGGTTGAATTCCCAGCACCCACATGGAAGTTAACAACCATCTGTAACTCCATCCAGTTCCAGGGGATCCAATGCCCTCTTCTTACCTCTGAGGGCATTGCAAGACACATACATGCAGGCAAAATGCTCATACACATAAAATACAAGTAAATAAAAAAATCTTTTAAAAGGAAACTTCAAGTTTTGCAGAAGGCCATATAAGTAGTAAGAGCTAGAAAAATGACCTGAATTCCATTTATCCAGTTATACTGACAATATCATTCTGTCTCAAAAATGAAGTCATAGGGTCCTTATAAATCAAATTTGTGGCTGAGCCTGGTGGCACAGGCCTATGATTCCTGCTACTTGGGAGTAAGACACACAACAATATCATGTTCAAGATCTACACAGTGAATTCAAGACCAGCTTGGGTGGATTATTGAGAAAATATTCTAAAATAAAAAACAGAACAGAGGGTAGAGGGTTAGCTCACTGAAGAGCACTGGCCTAGAATATACAGGCCTCTGGGGTCAATCCCCAGTATCTCAGATTAACTAGATTTGTGCTGGCAAACGTGAATCATGAGCATTTTGTGAAATCACTTAGCATTAAATGAGATCCCTGCTTTGTCTGAGGCATCGTGGTAGGCGGTCCCAGTGTTCAATGACACTTAAAAATACGCTAATTAGTTTGCTATCGCTGAGTGACACCATTATGAGATTTTTATTTGCTTTTTTTTTTTGCATTTCTTTTTTTCATTTTCTAAATAGAGTGAAAATATAGCAGCTTTCACAGCCTGGACAAATATTTTAAAGTAACCTTTAGTCTTTTAGAATTATGTACAAGCTCAGTGTTAGCCTCATTCTATCACCTCTGACTCAGCCACAGGTGGTGTAACCTAGGTATGTTTTCTACATATGTTATATTAGTAAACATCTAACTGTACTGTTATACAGACCTGTGTTTATTTCAAAACAATAATAAAGGAAGACATGCTTTATAAAATGTCCTATATTTTAGGAAAAACTCTTCAATTTATGTTCCTAACCTATATTATTTAAATAAGTAGAATGAATGTCTACTGACTCCCAACATCATGATCCATGCACAACGTACACTTTCCATTGTTCTTATTTTTTACATTTTATTCTGTGTGTGTGTGTGCATGCATACATGTGGGTATGTATGTTAAAATACACATGTAGCGTTCAAAGGACAACTTATGGGAGTCAGTTCTCTCCTTGCACCGTGCGGGTCCTGGGGATCGAACTCAGGAATTCAGGTTGTCAGCCTTGGCAGCAAGCACCTTTACCTGCTAAGCCATCTTGCCAGACCAACATTTTTGGACTCTTGTATCACTGAAGTAAATTATTTCTCATAGTAGACAATCATGTATCCAGTGCATGGCTTGTGTTCCATGGCTCCCTGTGTTCCGTGCCTTTCATTCTTAATGTTGTAAATTTGAAAGACTTTTATGTTCTAGGTATTTCTCTTAGATTGTGAGCCCCATGGGTCAAGCCCCTTTAAAACTGTATATCTTGTCTTTTTATCAGATAAATATAAAGGAATGTTTTCCGAAAGCCAAATGTTTACACGGGTAATAAAGAAAGCAATTTCTACTTCAACTCTTGAATCCATGAAGGCAACACATTCACCTCTCTTGTTCTTCGATGTTTTCCTTCTCATCATTTTCAAGGTTCTTATTAATGCATTTTCTCCTATTTATTCCTTATCATTTTAGGCATTGACTTTTTCTACCTAGAGCTACACTTAGCCAACAAGCAGGCAATCCATGACCCTATGTCCTCTCTTCTCTCATGCCTTGTTAAATAAAAATGGTACTAATATTTTTATAACTATGTAAAGGTTGGTGGTTGCTGAGCAAAATAGTGTTACTTTAATCCCATTTCAATCGGCACAGTCTGTCCTTTTGAAGTGTGTCCTCTAAAACAATTACATAAAAGCTCATTTTGCATTGATCACTAATTTTTATCAAACCTTGGAACTGAACTTCAGAATTCTAGTTAGTATTTTTCCCTTTGTGGTTAAATATATCCAGTATTATGCAAGTGCTTTTTTTTTTTCTTTTTCCTGGACCTTTCCTTCCTAGAATTCCCTGCTGTCCTCCAATTAGTGATTGTTATCAAAGTTTGCTGGAAACTACCCTGTATCTCACTTCCTCTCTCTCTCTTCTGTTTATTCCTATTTGTTACATTCCATTTTGGTCGTCTTACAAATTTCTATTTTAAGTCAGGCATGGTAGCACATGTCTTTAGTCCCAGCACTCAGGAGGCAGAGACAGGAATATCTCTGTGAGTTCAAGGCCAGCCTGGTCTACATAGTGAGTTCCAGGCTACCTAGGGCTACAGGGAGACCTCATCTCAAAAAAGACCAAAAAAACAAAAACAAAAACAAAAACAAACCCAAAGAAATTCTATTTTAAATTTCTTTTTTAAAAAGTTTGCTTAAGTGTATTGTAGGAGTGCATTTAAAGATTGACTTTCCAAATGTGTCTTAATTCCATCCACTTACATACTTTCCTTAATAACTCTGTATTTTTTAATCAATCTTTTGAATCAATCATGATTTTAACTAAAGGAAATTCTTTATGGATTCCTGTGAAAATGTATCATTCCTGGGAAAGCAGTCCTATTCAGGAACTAATTATGCAATTTTTCAAAAGACTGTTACGGCGAAGCAAACGTATGATTGTCTTGATTATCGCCACTATTTTGGGACTCATCGCTCTAGCTGCTACGGCTACTACTACTGGTGTGGCACTTCAGAAATCTGTTCAAACGCAACACTTTATTGAATGTTGGCATGATGATTCTCATAAACTTTGGACACATGAGGCTCAGATTAATTCACAACTACAAGAAGAAATTGTGGCTTTACAAGGGGGGCTTCCTTGGTTGGGAAATAAGCTAATGGAATTGCAAAACACTATACAATATGTGTGTGACTGGAATTCTACTCAGCTTTGCATTACACCATATAAATATAATGGTTCAGAATATAAATGAAAAAATATAAAATTGTGTATTCAAGGCAAAATGGATAATGTGACTTTTAATGAGACGCAATTACAGAAAGAGATATATGAGGCATTTTCAGAAGAAATACCTTCCACAAGTTATATTGATCAGGTAGCTACTGCTTTAGCAAATACTCTCTCTGGTCTCAATCCTCCAGGATGGTTCCAAAGTATAATACACAGTTCTGGATTTTCTTTAATAACCTTGATAATTGTTTTTTGCATATTGTTTATAGGATGTCGATGTGCCTTCCGATGCCTGAACTGAGCTGCTCAGGAAAGAAGTGCTGAGATTCTCTTTCTCTTATCTACCCTACATTTTCAAAAGGAAAGGTTAAATCAAAATAATAAAGAAAGGGGAATTGTCAAGGCCTGATCAGTTCATGACCTGAAGCTTGGAAAATAGCACCTTGAGTTTAAGATCGTGTTTTACTTCTTCTGATCTCTAAAGCTGATATTAACGGTCTCTGTGACTCTTATTTAACATTAGTCTCATCCTTACGGTTTCCACTGTCTACCTCTCTGTCTAGAAACTTAGTGAACCTTTCTTTATCATCAGGGCTATCAAAGCACACAGTGATATAATCCATCGTTCCTATTTTGACCTTACCTCTGCTGAGTTCTCAGTGGGCCTTCAAGTCTGTAGACTTAAAAGTTTCAATTCTGAAGAAAGAATTCTCATGCTGCATTAAAAAAAAACAAACAAAAAACTTCTCGCTCTCTCCTCATTTTATTTATTAATTTAAAAAATATCTTTATTTTGGCCAATGTGAGGACTCAGTGAGCAAAAGTGCTATGAAAGCTGGATGACCCGAGCTCAATCTCTGGAATTCATGTTAAAAAATACTAGATCTGGTGGCAGGCATCTTTATCTGCAGCACTCCTACAGCAAGACGGGAGACAGAAACAGAATTACTTGAAGCTCCCAGGCCGACTAGCCTGGAGCCCTCAACACAGCAAAAAACAATGAAAGAGAAGGCAAAAACCTACTCCAAAAATTGTCCTCTAAGCTCCACAAATGGGCCACGGCACACGCACACCTGCACACGCACACACACACATGCACACACGCACACACACAATAACAAATTATAGTGGAATTTTTTTAATGAATAGTCTAGTTTTCTTATCTTTTTCTCCACTCTTTTTTAAAAATTGGGAGTGTTTTATTCTATTTTCTTCAAGATTGTTTATCTTCTAACTCCCCTAATTTTTTGGTCACTATATTTTTTATCTTGAGTTCTTCCTTTTTTTAATATTTTATTATTTTTATTTTATGTGTATGCACGTATTGCCTGCATGTAAGTGCACCCGTGTCGTGCAATGCCCACAGAGGACAGAAGAGGTTGTCGGATCCCCTGGAACTGGAGTTACAGACAGTTGCTAGCTGCCATGTGGGTGCTGGGATTCGAACCCAGGTCTCCTGCAAGAACAACCAGTGTTCTTAACCACTGAGCCATCTCTCCAGCCCCGAGTTTTTCCTTCTTTAAATGGTCACTTATGACAGAATCTTTCCCTTGCCTTAGTGCTAGAATCAACCTCTTATTTCTCTGAGAATGGGAAAGAGCTGGGGTTGCCATAGAAAATTCCCTAATTCTTTTACTGCCTTCTGTTTTGTTGTGGGTTCTTCTGAGAGGCCACTGTAGCACCAAAAGGAGCACAAACTGAGGAGAGGAGAGGTTTCCAAATATCAGGGATGCTGCCCAGTTCATTATGACATCTCCAAATGTTCTATTTAGTGTTCGTCTGTTTCCCTCCAGAGAGAGCAACTTCTTCAGTGACCTATACCTACATCTCCAAAGTTGGGGTTCTAGTTCCACAGTTGAATGCTTTTTCAGAAAACAAAGCTGTGATGGTCTCTACAAAGTGAGAAGACTGTAACTGTGGGAGGATGCACAGAAGACAGCATCGTGCAGAAGCACTGAGTCTGCTTCCTTGTGACAGTCAGCCTGTCTTCACCTAGCTTCCAAACTTCTCTGCCTAACAAAAGTACCTTTGATGTCTGCCTCCCTCCCCCACTCCTTTGTTTTTATTGAAGAGAAAGCGGATTGTGCATCTTACAGTACGGAACTACACCTGAAACCATCATTTAGAAGAGCTCATGGCCATGACATGTGCTTCAAAAATATTCATCAAGGTCAAAGCTGTTCCATCAAAATATAAGGCCAGCCATAAGTGTGAGCCAGAGAGATTTTTTTTTGATTAGATACATTTTTAAAGTAGCAAAAACATGTAAAAATAACTTTAACATTTGTATTTTATTAAAGTCAATAGTGCTAAAGTAGTTTCAACATGTGATCAGCTTGAAAGCTATCAACAGATCAGTTTCTTTTTGTGCTAAGGTTTAAAAGCCAATGGATATATAGTTTACACTTACAGCATATCTTAATTTGGATTAGCTACATTCCAAGTGCCACAGGCAGACAACGAGTACCATATTGACAGTGGATAGCTAATTTGACATCTTTACCTATTGGTTTATTAAGCTTTAGAGAGCATGTTTGTTTCTCTCCTTGGGTTGATTTTAAGTTGTTCTATACATTAAAAAATTGCAAAAATAGATGATTTCGTATGAAAAAAAAAAAAAATCTCAGCTTTCCAGCCATCCTTGGAAATTGGGAGAATTGGGTAACATTGGGCCATTTGTCCACATTCCTTTTGTGGTCGTCCAGTATCAGCACAATAATGGCTGTTTCTGCCCAATCACCACATCACTTGCAGACCATTTCACACTTGTAGTAACCTGTCTGGCCCCATAAGGATTTGAATTTGCAATTCCAAACAAGGTCAACCTCTTTATCTTACTGATAAGAAAAGAGACTCAGAGAACTCACTTGTCCTTCAAGTTATGGTTGGTGACAGACCTAAAACTAACACCGGAGTCCTAGATTAGGGTTTCCAGAGATACCATCCTGCTTTCTTAAAACCAAATGAAATCTTCCCATGTTAATTAGACAATTTCTACTCTTTTTCCTTCACAACTGTATAAATTATGCTCAGAATATTTTCTTTAAAAGCACCTCACATACTCACACTGTTTCTAGCTAGTCCCCTTTCCTCTTATGCTGACTTTATGCAAACTTGACTTCAAAGCAACAGAAGCAGTTCACTGTTTCTGAACTTTTAGAATACTTATGTTTCTTTTCTAACCTTGGTGTGGTTTATTTAGAAAAAAAATTTCTAAAAAAGTGTTTGCCATATGGTAGAATTCCTTAATAGTAAAATGTTTAGTACTGAGCCTGGAAAAATTATTTTGCCTTCCATTCTTCTTAAGTAGAATTACATTGGAAGCTGGTTGTGGTGGTACACACCTTTAATCCCAGCACTCTAGAGGCAGAGGCAGGCAGATCTCTGTGAGATCCAGTCCAGCCTGGTCTGTATAGAGATTTCCAGGTCAGCTGGGGTTACAAGGAGACCCTGTCTCAAATAGATCAATATATACATATTCATTCATACATTTATATACATATATACATTTATATATACATACATACATTTCAATTAACATGAACTTTAAAGAGAAGGAAAACTATGTTAATCTGGAGAAACTTCTAGACTAGTAAGACATAGTTTTTTTTAATGTCCTTGGTTATTATACGGGTATATGCTTATGCAAAAATCTGTCACTTTATGGGGCTAGAGAGATGGATCAGTGGTTAAGAGCAATGGCTGCTCTTGTAGAGGACCCAGGTTGGTTCAGTTCCCAACACCTACATGGTGGTTGACAGCTGTCCTTAACTCTAGTTCTAGAGGAGCTGACACCATCCTCTGGTTTCCATTGGCATTGGACACATGTGGTGCATTTACATACATGCAGGCAAAACACTCATACATATAATAAATACATAATTTAAAAATTTGTCATTTTAGATGACTACAGCTTTCTACTTTATATGGAAGTTACTTCTTTTATTGGCTGATAGCTTTATTTGTTTTAACTTCCAACCAAGATATAGAAAGCTTCGCCTTCCTGAATGATCAATGCTATAATAAGCAATGGAGTGCAGAGTCCTAGCATACACAGAATGGAAGATGAGCATCACTTTATGCCCAGGCTGGTTAACAAGCATCTTTGGTTCTACCAAAGATGCAGTACACAATAATTAGACCTTATATATGCTAAAATATACAATCATCTAGTTTGGAATCTTTTCAAATCAGATTTTACATCTGCCCGTGCCCCGGGACATTTAGACAGTGACTGATGCCAGGAAGGGTAATGTGTGACGAATATAGGCAAATTGCATTTTTTCTGGTTCATTTATTTTGTTTAAATTGTAAGTACCTAAATAATTAGTTTAAACATGTTCAAAGCCAAACTAAAGTAAAAAATATTGCAAAGGGAAAGAATGGGTTTGCCTTTATTCCTAAACCAGTGGTATGTTGCATGGAGTGTATCTTGACTGACCATTGTAATTGCTTTTTCTGGAATGAGTGAGAATGATATTCTCATTCCTTTGCCACCACAAATACTAAGCAGTCACCGGAATGTCTCTTGTGGTATATTTGTGGGTTTATATCATGTCACTTCTATTAGAATTGTAATCATTAATTGCTTAAGAGTTCATTCAGTTAAAATATTTTCCATCAAAAGCCACTCTCAAATAAGTACTTGGAATAAAATGGGAAGCAGCAATGGATTTTGAAAACTTGGCTTTAAAACAGCAACCCTTAACTGCTTCATACCCTAGATCATAAATTGTGCCTGTTTCACATGTAAGTTGCACAGTGGATTGTCGTCTGTTTATGAACACAGTATTACTTCTTGATCCCATATTGTTTCATTTGCTTCATTCCCGTTGGTTTATAGTATTTCAAACAATTTTTTTTAAAAGACATTAAGACAGAAAGACCTCACAGTCTTTGGCAGCTAATCCAGAAGCTTCCTTAAAACAAACCTGCAGGGGATAGATTCCAGTAGGAAAATTGCTTTCAAGCAATAATTTTCTTTCTGATGTTTCAACAATGAAGACTCAACTGATGTTTCAAGTTAACACGAGGAACAAAGAGAAATAACATTTTTAGATAAATTTCACTCTTTACCCCCAAGTCTTTAAATATTAAAATTTCTATATTCTTTAGGAAATAATAAATTAGTACCCTCTGATAGAAATAAAGAAATAATTGAGAAAAGCAAGCTCTCCATTCCCTTGGCAATTGATCTCCTAGTATTCAGAAGCTGTTTATATAAATGCGATATTTGCTTTTTAAGCTTTATTTACAGATTTTGCCAGATGAGCATGGACCCTGTGAACTATGATTATGGGTTTCCAGCTGTTCCCAGAAATCTTGGTATGCACAGTTTTGGAGCCTGCAGCATGCTAAGAATCAGAGACTGACTGGTAAGCCTAAAATAATATCAACTATTAATGACTGGTAAGCCTACTGGGAACAGGCTGCTGATTCATGAAGACCATACAATTACAGGGGTGAATATGCTTCTAATAAGCCCTTCTATTTTTTCTCCACTTCAAGCTTGAATCAACTATACTACCATGAGCCTGAATAGAGGAGACATTCTGTATTTTAAAGACAAGCCATTGCAGGAATTTAGCAGCTCCTTTTAGGAATATTCTGTGCTATTTTACCACTCTTCTCTGTAGAGTATTTTTCCTTATTTGTAATCAAAGGCCCTCTGGTTACAGTCAAAGTCTGGGCTACATCTGCCATTTTTCTACTTTTGTGGAAGTGGAATATTTTCTGGCCTGGTTTTACATAGCCATGGAACTCCAGTTCCTAAAACACAGAGACCATTAAAAGGGCTAAAAGGGAGAGCACTGGTCTTTGTGCCCACTGTCTCTCCATCACCCTTCCCTCTCTCCCCACAGGACATACCTAAGCACAAGTGCTTCCCTCCTTGTCTTTTCTAAACATGTTAACATGATTTTATACCCGGAACATAACTGAACAAACTTGCCCTGGATCCTGCATTAGGAAAAGAGGGGACTAGTAGAAGCTAAACTTGAGAACTTGATTGTATTACCTCGGGTATTCTATCAGTGACCATCAGCAAGTCAAAAGCTAATGCCAGAGACCAAGTCTAAAGTCCAGCAGTAAGGACAGGAGCAGAGGGCACAGAAGCAGGTCCATGGAGCAGAGCTGGTTCTTCAGACAATCTAGTGCTGAGCTGAAATCAGAAGCACAGAACTCTTAACTCTGTATCCTGCTTCAGGTCTCAGTCTGTGCTTAGAATGCAGTGAGAAAGCTTGTTGATATGAACACTACAGATACCTCTGAAAAAGAAGAGGACTGTGTCAGTGAGGGTTCCCTGGAGGAGCAGAAACAACAGGTCCCCAGTAAGAGGGAACTGATTACATTGGCTTATATGATCAATCTGAATAATATGACAATGTCCATCCACATGCTACAGAGCCATAGAACCCAGTCCAAGAAGCTCAAAGCCTCAAAATGGAAGAATACTGATGGACTCCAATCTGTGCGTGAAGTTCTGGAAGGTCCCTGTAGAGTAATTGCTATGAGTCTGTGTTCAAAGTCTAAAGAAACTAGAGTCCAAGAAGTTGGAGTTTGATACTTGTGTCTGATAGCAGTAGCAAGAGACGCAGTCACTCAAGAAAAGTCCAGTGCACATGAGAGTTTCCCCTTCTTCTTTAGTAACTTCCAGTGTCATAGAAGAACCGGGCACCACGTAAACAGGATAAAACAGTCTCAAAGAATGGAATGATTTGGCAAAGTTCTCAGTTATTAAATAGAAGAAGTGGAATTTAAAAGCAAGTATGTATATTTAAACATTTTTCTATTCTTTCTTCTGTACTAGACTGACATATCGTGGGCTTGCAACAAACTATAAGATGAAGTTATCTGACCTCTGCAGGCTCTGCATAACACGGGTACACTTACACACATGAAGGCAATATACTCATACACATATAATAAAAATAATAAATATAAAAAAGGAAGGGAGATTTGGATCTTGGAGTGCATGGATAGCTATAGTCGAGAAAAGCAGATGTGAGAACTACAGAGAGGTTCAGAAAACGTAGAAATCCACTTTCTCATCATGTTATACTTATAACTAAGCATTTATAAAACCATCCAAAATTTCTCTAAATTAAATATCATTGTGAATTCGTTATATTTGATCATCTTTATTAAAAACCTACTGTATTTCAGGTATGAGTGTATAGCCAAGAGTATAGCTAAAATATCTCCTTATAGCTTGTAAACTAGTGTTTTCCAAATTGGAGTCCAAGTTTATATGCACTAAAAATACCTATAATGCTTGTCTGAAAACACAGATTTCTGAGTTCTATCTAAGACCTGTTAAGTCAGACTATCTAAAAATTATTCCTGGGAATTTCAATTTTTAAGAGACTACTGTCTAAAGTTTGTGCTTTCCTGGCTCTAGGTAATTGTTCTAAGACCCATAGTAACAACCTATTGCAGTGTAAAAATGTAACCCCAAGCCCAGCAGCTTTGAACAACACAAATCTTTTATCCCATAATGTCCCTAGGTCCACAATCTGAATGCCTGAATGGCTTTTCCTCAAAATTTCCCACAAACTACTAAGACTGACATCTCAAAAGTTTGGAAGAAGACCAGCTTCCAAGTTCACTCATGTGGTGGTGGAGGGTTCCATTCTTCGCAGCTGGAGGACACTCTGTTTCTTGCTGGGTATGGTCAGAGACCTCCCTTAATTTCTTCCCAATGCAGTTCATACAAGTGTCATCAAGACAGGACAAACAAGAGCCTTTGCATGGGGTGGGGGGCAGTCCCATCCCATTGGTCAGACTGCATTACAGGCTGAGTATCCCTGTCCAAAATGCATGGAACCAGAAGTGTTTAAAATCTTGGATTATTATCAGATTTTGGAATATTTATACAAACATGAGATAGCTTGGGGATATCTGAACATAAAATCCTTTGATATTTCATGCAGAACTTATAGACATAGGAGAAAGTAATTTTATAAAATATTTTTGATACACCTGTATTTTGATCGTAATCTGTCAGATTTTCCCACTTGTGGTATCATGTCAGTGCTTAAAAACTTTCGGATTTTGGACATTTGGGATTTCTGATTTTCAGATTGAAGATGTTCAGGCTGTAACTGGAATAAAGTCACTAGGTCTAACCCAAGGCATGAATGCCAGGAAGTAGAGGGCGATCTCAGGGGATGCCTTTAGCAGACCCCTTTCTCTGGTTTGAAGAGTCAGCAAAACTCTAAGCTCAGATTGGAGGAATTAAGAGCCCAAAGATGGTTCTAGAGGATGAGGCAAGCACTGAGACCAAAGACGGCTCAAGCTCAGTGCCTCTAGGGAAAGCCATCTTCTCATCTCTCAGTTGTGTTCAGCAGCAAGCCCCTTACACATATTTCTAAGGACTTGAAGATGGAATCTCATCTCTATACTATCAGAATGCAGAGGATTGCTTTTCAAATACATAAGTTTCAAATTTACAAAAATTAGATTTGGCATATAAATCAACTCATTATGTTTTTATTATTAATAAAAAAGCAACATCATGAAAATAGTTTTAAAGCATATTTAATAGAAAATAACTGGATTGTTTATTTTTAGCCTGTCTTTGTTACAACATAGTACTCTACTCATAATGAATTTTACCATCTTTCCCAGCTTCAGCTTCTTTATGGGAGCATAAGCTCAGTCATAAACAAAAGACAGACAGAGTGGGGGAGAGAGGAAGGGAGGGATAGAGGTAGAGAAGGAAGGAAAGAAGGAAGGAGGGAGGAGGGGAGAGAAGGAAGGAAGGAAGGAAGGAAGGAAGGAAGGAAGGGGGAAAGAAAAATACTGAGTATTGGGATTTTGTTGCTGGCTGAAAATTTGCCTCTCAACAGAAGCCAATATGAGCAGCAGTGTGGACTGGAATAAATTCATTTGGAATTTTCAGCCTGTATCATATAACTCACATTCAAAGAGGGGAATTGTGGTATCCTGGAAAAGGCTCTGACCTCAGCATCTGGGAGACTAGGGTTTTGCTGGTCTTGGTTCAGCCGTTAACTTGATGAGTAAGCATGCGTAATTCAATTCACTTTGCAAGGCCCGTTCCCCAGTCTGGTAAGCAAATAGTTTGAGAGAACATTGTGATTGTGATAGTGTGGTTATAGGTTCATTACATCAATATTATTTGAAAACTTATTAGAAGTCCAAATTTGGATCCCTATCCTAGATCTATTGAATCAAAAAATATTCCAGAAGTGGGGTATAAGGGTCATTAAAATATCTGAGACCCACCAAGACTGATCATCTTGGATCTTTTCCAAGCTAAAAATCTATAGGATTCTGAAAATTCTATGAAGTCCTAAAAAGTGATAGAAATGGTAAAGTTTTCCAATTTAAAAAAATGAAGATTATTTTGAAACTACTCAAGTAAAATAAAAACAATACAGGCTGTCTTATCATAGAATCCTTAGGAGAATGATGGCTTTGCACACTATAAGCCTTGTATTGTATAGATGAAATTGCAAAATAGTATGTCACCTGAAGTCACAAAGTTCATGATGGCAACCAGGAAACCTGATTCCTGGTTTAATCTATGCTCCTGACCACAGGCTTCTAATGCCTCTGTATCTATGTATTTGCTGCAAGTATCTTAGATACGAAACCAAGCGTTTTCCAGAACTATTTTGAGTCCAATTTATATCTAATAACAATAATCTGTGTGTATACATGTTTCCATGTGTGTGTCTGTGTGTACATACATGCACATGTGTACACATGTGTGGAAGCCAGAGGACAACCTTAGGGGTTATTTATTAGATACTACCTTTTTATTTTTTCACACAGAATCTCTCACTAACCTGGAACTCCCCAAGTAGGCTATACTGGCTGGGCAGCAGGCCACAGGGATCTGCCTGAATCTACCTCCCAAGCACTAAGATTATATGTGCACACTACCATGCCTGGCTTTTTGTAGGGGTTCTTGGGATCTAACTCAGGTCTTTGTGCTTACAAGACAAGCACTCCTCAGGCTAGCTTCCCAGCTCCCCAATGAACTATTTAAAAAAGAATATATCCACACAGAACACAGATATTAGTATATCAAGAAACATGTGTGTGAGTTCCAATGAATCATATTCTTTGGAGCCCCTAAGCACAGTAATTCCACTTTGGCTGTGTGCCTACAAATAAAGTTTCCTGAAGTTTTCATTCAAACTTTCATCTATAAAATTGATGGTACCATTAAAATGAAGGGACATAGGTATTAACTCCTCAGTAATTACTGACTATTACATCTTTCATGGCACTTGAAACGTATCCTCCTCTTAAAAGATAGAGCAGGTAGTAATGGCTAATGGCTTCCTTTGCTTCTAAGCTTTATCAATGTATAGTAATAATATTATTAGAAGCATAATAAACAGAAATCTATTTAGCAAAGATGAGGAAATCCCAAGCCAAAATACATTTTCTAACCCCCTTCCTATAAGATGAAAGCATGTTGAGCAGATGCTCAGGGCCACTTGTCCTCAGCTGCGATCCTATAACCTCTGTCATAAAGCTCAATTTGCTAACCCCAGTGGCCTGCTGAATTCCTGCTTGAATAAAGCTGTTCTGTCTGCTTAAACTCCCTTATAGCTTAAAGTAAAAGATTCCCCATTTCCTCTTCTGAAATAATTTGATAGTTTTACATCTCATTTCATCAGGTCTTATTTTCTTATTTCTCCCCTCTCCTTCTTGGTTAATGATTGCTACCCCACACCAGTTCCTATGGTTTAGAATTAGAAAACAAAACAAACAAAACAAAACAAAAAAAAACAACTTAGAAAAACATACCGTTTAAATCTATTGCCTTCTCAGTGAAGTCTTGAAATATTGTAGGAGAGAGGTGTGAAAAGTGACACGATCAGTTCATTTGTAAACTTTCCATTAGAATCCCCTTTCACTGGTCTGGCTTTAATTTTTTATATATTGAAATATGGCTATCTCTTTACAGTTAAACCATTTTCTGTGTCTTTTCAAGGTCACTGTTTAGGAATGTATTCCCATGAGATTGCTTGGAAATTGATTGAGAAGAGAGATCCAGCATTACAGCTGACCCCATCAAAGCCCCTGAATGAGGCTGTCTTGGCTATCTCGGGCCCATGGGTGCTCCTGGCTGATAAAGCCAGTGAAAGACCCCAGCTGAATCCACATGAACAGACGAAAACACCAAACTGAGTTCAGTCAACATGAAGAATTATAGGAAATAAATAAAATAGTAAGTGGTGGTGGGGTCCGTTACTTTACAAAAGAACTGACAAAAAAAATAATCATCTTGGGGCTGGAGAGATGGCTCAGTGGTTAAGAACACTGGTTGTTCTTGCAGAAGACCCAGGTTCGAATCCCAGCACCCACATGGCAGCTAACAACTGTCCATAACTCCAGTCCCAGGGGATCTGATGGCCTCTTCTGACCTCCGCAGGCATTGCACGACACGGGTACACTTACCTACAAGCAGATAATACACACATACACATAAAATAAAAATAATAAATAAATTTTTAAAAAATCACCTTATTTCAACCTTGACTGAAGCTTACACTTTGGTTGTTATCTCAGTGTTATCACTAAAGCCAACCTGGTATACCAAGTCAAATGCATTTTCTTGAAACTTCATTTGCTTTTCAGCCTCATGATGGAATTTCTCAATTTACACACACACACACACACACACACACACACACTATTGAGAATCAGCTAGGAGGTTTTCACACACACAAGAGAATATCTCTCTATATACACACACACACACACACACACACACACACACACACACACACACACTATTGAGAATCAGCTAGGATTACTCTCCTACATTGCTTTTACTTTCTTATATGCCATCTTCAAAAGTGTCAGTTAAGTTTCAAGGTTTACTTCTCTGGATAATTTTCAAGTTGCTTATAGTATATGCTAGTAAGTTCCGCAATTACTTAAAAAAATGTTTTCCCCTAAATAAATAGAAGTAACATAAAATCATCAGAAAAACAAAATACAAAAAGCAGTACAGCTGAGTTTGCCTGTGCACACTTGGGTGTAAATGTGTGTCTCTGTGTACTCTAATTAAACTTGCCCGTGCTTGCTGTAATCTGTGATCTGAAAGGTTTAAACTAGAATTTATCTGGCTCAATCCCCAGAATGTCTAAACTTTTCCCAGCTCTAAGAAGAATGACTTTTACACCCTCTGTACACATCTGTCCCCCATACCCCTGCACTCAGCTTCCCCCACCCGTCATTAATCCCTTAGGTTTCTTTTTGCCAAAGATGTTCTGCTGTTTGATAGAGAACACTAATCTCCAAGAATCTCAAAGTATCAGCTTACCTGTGAACGCCCAGAAACTGTCTCCATCCTTAGCCTCATCCCCTTTTATGTTTTCTTCATCTTTGAACACATGCATTGCTCTCTGTCTGAGAATGAGGCTTACATAGTGTTGTGGTTAGAAGGATATTGACCTGGAGGCATGCTCTTCTCTCTTAACTCAAAGAAGCAAGATCAACATTCACAATTGCTTAGTGACAAATATCAGTTGGTGGAAGAACAGGTCACCCATGGACAGGAAACTCAGGTAAGCTTGGGGAGGAACTCTTTGTTCAATTCACTTTAAAGGTTTTTCTGAACTAAAGTAAATCTTAGAGAAAGAAGTAAAAGGCAGGAGAGGGCAGGGGGAAAGTTCTTGTTCAATATTCATATCCTGTCATGGTCCTACACATTTATACAGGAGAGGAGAGAGAGTACAAAGGGACGCTGCAAATTGACAGTCACAGGACTCCAAGTCAGGTCAATTTATTACTAGGAAAGAGGGTGAGCTGTGAAATGAAAAACTCAGTCCCTGAGCAGATGAAGGGACTAACACCACCAAGTCCCTTCACTGGGAAGCTGCTGTGAATTTAATAGACCCTCAGGAAGTGCTGCTGAGGGATCTATCCTGCCCTAGCACGAGCCTGATTTCCAATTCTAATGAGGGGCAAAGTCCTCATACTTCATCCTAAATGGCAATGGTACCAAGCCTTATCTTTCGCTGGGATGACATCTTTTACATTCACTAAGTTAATGCAAGCACCTCCTGGGGTCCACTCATGACATGGGGATTAAAGGTGACATGAAAGTGTCCAGCCACTCCCTCCTCTCAGTCACAGTCATACCAGACCCCTTTCCAAAACTGTGTTGCTGAGCTATATGGAAAACCTTGGAATTTCCTTGAATCCAATGCTGAGGTTGTATTTGGAATGTAATGTATCTCAGGAAATGCTGTGAACTAACTACAAGTTTCGACAGCATTTTGATGTTTGCCAGACTGTGGGTGATCTGCACACGTGTCCTCCCCAGCTCTTGAAAATGACAGGGAGATGGTAAGCAAAATAAAATGCATTCTAAATTTCCAAGTCACAGCGTTTAGCAGGATGTGCATTTGTGGCTGACCCAGGGATACCAGGGTGGAGGTAGTCAATCTGTGATGTGCCTTGGGATAACAGCACACCCTATCTCCTGGTGTTTTGTATTGAAAGAGAAAATCTGGGAAGAAGGGAAAGAGAAAGAGAGCTGCTGAGAGAGGGTCCAAGAGTGGGCTTGATTTTGAAATGGAAATTCGAACAAGTTTAAGGTGTGCCCAAGGCTCCTTTGCTTGAATTTCCCCTTCTCAATCCATGTGGCTGTGGTAAGCCCACACCTAGACCTCTGCCCTATTTCTTGGGTACCTGAGGACTGAAAATCTTGAGCTGAGTTCAAAGGAGGTGATGAAAGGAAGGTGGGGACTAGGAGTAACTGATAGGAAAAGATTAAAGGAGGCAAATCAGGGAATCTGCCCTGATACCTGAGGGGCAAAATGATAAAAGCTACAAATACTGGAGTATGCAAACATCAAGTCAGGAAAACACCCCATTATAAATTAGCAGAGGAAAGTGTTGGCTTCGAAGTAGACAGGGCTTGTGAGGGAAAGCGTTCAATTAGCCAACCGATTACTGTGTTATGAAAGTGGGACTGAATCAGGAGGGACCTTTTACGAGCAGGCCTAGGAAAGCTCTGGAAGGCATGTGGTAACGAGGGCCTAGGCACTTAGAAGTCATCACAGGCTGGACAACCTCTCCCTGCAGAACTCCAATCATCCAGACTAGCTAAGTTACAGACTGCATTAATTACATTAATTTGTCCAGCCTTCTCAAAGCTAACTAGTTAGTATAAAGGACGGGCAGTGAAAACCTTCAGAAATCACAGGCTCAGAAAGCCAGGTTTCATGTCAAACAATTTACTCCAAATTATAACATGGAAATGAAATGCATAGCATCTTAGTGAACTTAATGAGGTGAGCAACAACTGCAAAGGCTTCTAATGAAAAGTGAAAATAATTGAAAAAAGGCATTTCTTGTAAAGGCGGCTCCAGGACTGACGACCATGGCCGCTTTGAAGCTTTCAAACAATTCACTCTGATGACCAGAAAGGACCCCTTGAGCTCAAGGAAGTCATTTGTTTTTCTTCCTAACTTGTCCTCCTAAAATTCCTACTGTGAGTTTGCTTTATCAGCAAGTATGCAAGCTTTTCTAGATAAATATTTCCCCATTTAGATTCTTCAAAGGTTCTAGAAATTACTTAGATAAAATTTGCATAGTCATAGACCAAATAACTTGCAATATTAAACCCCATCTTTTTTAAAAAAATTTTTTAATTATTATTTTTATTTTATGTGTATGAGTGTAATTGCCTGCATGTGTGTAAGCCCGTGTTGTGCAATGGTCTCACCGGTCAGAAGAGGGTGTCGAATCTCCTGGAACTGGAGTTATGGATGGTTGTGAGCCACCATGTGGATGCTAGGAATCGAACCCGGGTCCTCTGTAAGAGCAGTTTATGTTCTTCACCACTGAGTCATCTCCCAGCCCTGAACCCCATCTCTTAATTTAAGTGTTGCACCAAATTGCTATTAAGGATGATTTCCCCCCTATTTTAGGAAAGTCTGAGTTTATAAAGGATATGAAAATATAAAATCTAGGGAAGTAAATCAGGCTATTTTGTGGTGGGCACTCCTATAAACTATGACCTTTATAATTGTATTGGATTCATGACAAATTGGAACTCCTGGTATTCTATTCACAAGTTCTTACTTTTCAACCTCTTTGAGGCCTAATTTTCTGATAAATTGGACAACTCTCTGTGATAAGCTTTGCCCTCTGACCCCATTTAACTACACACGTCTTGATTTGCTCAGTGGTGAACTTTACAAGGGCCTGCTACCAGAATTAATAATGGTTAACTAGCTTTTATTTGAAATTGCAAAGTCCTTTGCTACAATAAACACCCCCAAGATTTCCTCTCAAAGCATTTAATAATCTGTTTAATTGTGCTGGCAGACCCAGGAACGACTTACTTGGAAGTCTGGCTGTTTCCACCCAGTGCTGCCTCCTTGACCTCAGTCATGAGTAAACAAAACCAGTCAAAATAACAGAATAAACTTCTGGGTGTCCTCCTTTATTGCATGTGATAAATGCTTTATTTTTATTCTCGAATGATTACTTCAACATCTCTCTCTGCTTCTCCATTTTCTTTTTCTAAGGAAAATCATAAACCCTACAAAGCTGGACATACTTAGCATCTACCACAAAGCAGTGTCTCTTTCTGTTGCCACTAGGACTGTCAGCTTCCCCCTGGTGGTGCGTAGTTCCCTTTTATATCAGCGTTTCCAGGCAGAAAACAGGCAGGCTCTCCAACCTAGAAGAGGCATGAAACACCATTCCTCAAATCCCTGTCACATCCCTTGAAGTGGAATGGAGCCCAAAGATCAGGAAAGGGGCCAGAGGATCTGAGAGCCACGCCGAGAGAGATCAGATAAATCGCAGAAAGTTTTCCAAGTTCAAGTTCTTGTTACGACCATCAGTCATCCAGCATAGAGAGAAAGGCACACGTGCGATCCTGGGGGCCTGCTAAAGGGTCTAGGGTTTCTTAGAAACATTCCCTTGCTGTTTGGAGGAAGAACTTCCGAAGCAAATGTACTTTTAATACAGAAACAACTTTTTATTCCATAAAACACCAGCAATTTATCAATGTATCCATTGCTATCTGGGGCTTGCCCAACCTAGTAAGAAGATAAAAGGAAGGTGATTTTTTTTTTCTTTCTAATTTCAGTTATATGCGGACTACCTTAACTTGTTTTTATTACCTTTAATTAGCTTAATAATCTTCACATTTCCTTGTTGAATAACTGCTAACTTAATGTGTTGCCATAATGCATTTTTAAGTTACTGCTTTAAAAAATTCAGTGCTGATTTCCAGTTTCCACTCACTGTATTAATTATCTATAAATATGTGTGAGATTTCTTTCAGCAGATTTTGCAATCTCCTTATTAGCCCTATACAGACACTTGAAAGTGCCACAACAATGCGAAGTTCCACATCCCTGTAATTTACTCAGGCTTATAATTGATATTTATAAGCTCTGCAAACCTGGAAGGAAAGAGAAATGCTAGCCAGGCCCATTCAAGTTCCAAGACCTTTAATTTGGATGTAAGTGTGGGGATCTTATTTGCAGAGACAAACAGGCCCGCCCTCCTTTGTGCTCAGTTATGTGAGCCTCTTGGGACACAGGGACACAGTTTCTTCTTTTCAGCAAAAGGTGATCCCCTTCAGCTCATTCATTTCTATAAGCTCGAGTTGAAAGGGAAAGTGAACAAACCAGTTTGTGAGGTCTGTGCTGGAGCTTATGTGGTTGGGCTCTTTTCAGCCTGAACAGTGTAGAAAGAAATGCCGGCTTTAGTAGCAGTGCAGTGGAGAATGTGTCACTCTAGTGAAAGAGACTATTTTCTCATCTCTACTAGAAGGGAAGACATGCATAAGAGGAAAGCCAGCACCAGTGTGAAGAACTGAGACAGGATAGATGCTGTGCTCTGAAAACAGAGAAAGGCTGTCCATCATGGAGGTATCACTATCCAGGAATTCAAGGGTGCGAGGGAAGGTCTAGACCTGTGATTCTCCAAATGTGCCTCCTAGGTTAGCAGCAATCAGAAACTTGCTTGTTCCTTCTGAAGCCAAAGCTAGGGAAACTCAATATCTTTTTCATGGGTCCTCCAGGTAATTCCAAGATAGACCACATTTGGAGAAACAATGATCAAGTATGGCCTGTAATCTGTCCAAGTAGTTTTGGGTTGATTCACTAGCAAGAGTCATAAAAAGGACTGATAGCTTATGAAAAGGAAGAGAAAATTTAAAATTTATTCTTGATCTAATTGCTTAGAGTTGAATCTTGGCTTTCCTGTTTGGGTGATTTGCCAGATGTTAACAGAATACTATAGTGTAAAGTAGATCATTCACATGCACATACTACCTGCAACATAGGATGTACTCAAACCACAGTAACTATTGTTATTTTCTGGATTTGGCTTTCTGGCCACCCCATAATAGTGTACTAGAACCAACTAGATATCTGACTATATAAATACAATGAGAGAGTGAAAACATCATACACTGTTTGGGGGATGCATACATATATATGATTCTTTCATGAAGATATGGGAAAAGCCCAAATGAAAATTCAGAGTAATGTCAAGCTAATCTCCCAGAGTATTGTTTTGTTTTTTTCTCTGATACTAGAGATATGACCTTCTTATACCACTGTGGATGGTATTATCTAAGTGTCTATTATCGATCCACCTTCAAGAAACAGGAAGAAAAGAAAGTCCACCTGATAGCTTCTATGAACACACAGAATCAATTTCAAACAGAGGAAAGAATCTTTAAGAATTCACCATTTATCAGAGAGAAGGCAGTCATTAGTTTCACAACCAATGTGAAATACCTAGTCATTAATTGATTTGTGTGTTGCTCAGAACTTTCCAGGTGTGATGCTTATTACTGGCATTCGATGTACTGCAACCACCAGAAGCAGCCGGTGGACTAATACAAACAAACCCAAGTGCACGGAGGAACGCCCGTGAGTGGCGACAATTATGACACAATAGACAGCAACTCTTTTTTATTTTCCCCACTTTTTTTATAGAGCTTTTTAAATTTCATACATTTCCCACTCAAATCCAGAACCCCTCCCTCATCCATGCTTCCCCCATCCACCCACCAAACCCTATGCACTCTGCCGTACATGCTGAGTCCTATTCATTTAGGTGTTTGTACCCAAATGTCCTTCGGCGTAAATGCCTCTATTGGAGTCTAGTCAGCCCACCCAGTGGTCCTATGTAAGTCATGCTCTCCCCCACCCAGCAGCAATCAGTCTCAAATAGTTCTCAATCTAGTGCTGGCCTGCCACCTATTTCTCACCTCCTCTTTGGGCCCTTGTTTAATTGAGCTGACATGGGTCTTGATGCCACCACTGCTGCAGGCTCACATAAGCAAGCCTCCATTGGCCTGGAAGCCTCTACCTCCCTGAGTTCATGAGCTAGCCCAGATTCTCACAATCTTTCTGCCTCCTCTTCCACAATGGTCTCTGAGCTGTGGGTGGGTGAGATTCCACATAGGAGTCTCATCCTATACTCTACAGTCTCTTATTCTCCAAAAGTTGGCTGGTTGTGGCCTTCTGTGTGTAGCACATGCTAATGGAAGCCTCACTGGTAAGAGTTGAGGGGTGCATTAGCCCTCTCTATAACCCTTATTCCACTATGTTCCACAACCCTTAGTTGTAGAGATTCAATTGCACATGTATCACCTAGTACTGGGCATCTCCCAGGTGTATGTTCTCTGTGCCTGACCAGATGTGCAACTCTGCAGTAGCCTCCATCTGTTGCAAAAAGAAGAAGACCTAAACATGAGTTCATATAATTTCAGCCACCTGATATTCGACAAAGGTGTTAAGAACACACAATGGAGGAAAGATATCATCTTCAAGAAATGGTGCTGGCAAAACTGGATCTCCACCTGCAAAGGAATGAAACTGGACCCTTATCTTTCACCCTGCATAAATGTCAACTCCAAATGGATCAAAGACCTCAATATCAAACCTGAAACTCAGAAACTTCTAGAAAAAAATATAGGCAGCACCCTCCAAGATATAGGCATAGGAAGGGATTTTCTAAATCAGATACCAGCTACGCAGGCACTAAGGTCAAAAACCAGCTAAGTGCGACCTCGTTAAATTATAAAGTTTCTATACAGCAAAAGGAACAAGTAAAGAAGGGAAGAGGAAACCCACTGAGTGGGAGAAAATCTTCACCAGCTACACATCTGACAGAGGATTAATATCCAGAATATACAAATAACTCAAAAGAGAAATAAGAAAATAAACGACCCAATAAAAAGATGGGCGATTGACCTAAACAGAGTTCTCAAAGAAATAAAAATGGCTAAGAAGCACCTTAAGAAGTGCTCAGCATCCGTAGTAATTAGAGAAATGAAGATAAAAACCACTTTAAGATTCCATCTAACTCCAGTCAGATTGGCAAAGATCAAGAGAACTAAAGGCTGCAAATCCTGGAGAGGATGTGGAGAAAGAGGAACGCTCATTCACTACTAGTGGGAATGCAAACTCGTGCAGCCACTATGGAAAGCAGTGTGGAGAACCCTCAAAAAACTAAAAATGAACATGCCTTATGATCCAGAGATACCGTTCCTTGGCATATACCCAAAGGACTCATCATGCTGTAGAGATACCTGTACATCCATGTTTGTTGCTGCTCTTTTCACAATAGCTAAGAAATGGAAACAACCTTAATGTCCCTCATCTGATGAATGGTTAATGAAAATGTTACAGTACATCTACTCAATGGAGTTCTACTCAGCAGTAAGAAAAGATGAAATTGTGAAATTTGCAGGTAAATGGATGGAGCTAAAGAGTGTTATACTAAGTGATGTAACACAAATGTAGAAAAGCAAACGACTCGTGTTCTCCCTCATTTGTGGACGGTAGCACCAATTTCTTATATGTGAGTATATAAATTCTGATGTGACACCAGGAGCCAGGGAAAGGGAAAGGATACATGGAGGTAAAGGTAAAGAAACAGCCTGAAAGGGGACGGTAGGGAAGAGATGTTCCCGGAGGGAGGTGGAAAAGTGGGAGTCATCGGCAGGGAGGAGAGGAGGGAGGGACATGCAAGGGACCATGGTGTGGGGAGGGAGGGAAGTCAGGAGAGGAAAGATGGCAGGAGTTGAGAGGTATTGGGGGGCAAAGTGGGGATAATGGGGGCACTGTGACTAGGGAGGGAGGGAGGAGGGAAGCCAAATAGGAGAAAAAAGAGTAGAAATGAGTGAATCTCAGAGGGTTAAAAAACCTAGAGGGAAAAGGGATGCCCTAGAAACCTTATGAGAAATGCACAGTCTTGGCAGGGAACACAGTGCCAGATAGAAGAGACCTCCCTTAGAGTGACAAGCATGCCGTACAGCACTCATCAAAGAAGCTGCTTTTTTGTGTGTGTGACAGCAGCTCTTTTGTCGAAGAAGAAAGGCATCAAGGGCTTTCACCCTGGCTTCATGAAGACCTATTCAAAGATCGAAGGGCAAAAAGGGAAGCCCTAAGGGTGAACTCGAAAGTGCTAGGTGGAACTAAAGAAACCTGAGGAGACGATAGAGACAGAAAAGAAAGCCAGGGTGTTTCCTCAAGAGCGAAGGCTCTGTACGTTCTGTTCTAGAGGAAACAGAGTGACTTTTTAGGGGAACTGTCCCTTCATTAATACAGACATCTTTCAATATACTGAGCAGCTCTGCCCATCAAGTTCATTCCTAAGTCAGCAAGTTAAACTCAGAAAGCAATTTTTCCCTCCGTGGAAACATTATTCATGGTGGTTTGGCTTTCTGGACAACCCACAAAAAGATATTTAACTCAAAATGAAATTGAATATACAGCCTAATCCTCAAAAATATGATTTCAACAATGTCTAGCCAGCATTTTTGATACTGTGTCTTTAGAAAAACGGAGTTCAAGTTCAAAGGTGAGATGCCTTGACTGGTCTTAGGCCAGAGGCCAGCAGCTTAGCTGTGCCCATTCTGCCTTAACCTACCTTTTCTCTAGATGACCTCAGTCCATGACCCAGACAGCCATTGCTGACCCTCTCCTCTATTCTTTTAACGCTCAGTTCCCACTCGGCTCCCCGCTTTATTTTTCTCCAGAGCACATCATCTGATATACTCATTTTCAGTTCATTTTCTTATTAATTCACATGGAGAACTGCACGCCCAGTAAAGGAAGGGATTCATGCTTGTTTGCTCAGTAACGGGTCACAAGGACCCAATGAATAGCAGGCACCAGTACCTAATTGTTCTTTTTAATTATTCCATATCTATCTGTTTATTAGCTCTAGGTGACAGAGGTAAGGCTGAGCCAAGGGCTCCATCTTTCTACGAATGCTCTGAATCGGAGACAGAAATGTATATATATTGGCAAAAGGAGATTGGAAGGAGGACAGACTTTGTGCATAAAAGATTCCTGGCCTGGGAGCAAATCGGCCCTTAGTTGTCCCAGATACTTACTCCTACATGACCTTGGACAAGACATCAATGTACCAGAATCATCCTTTCTCACTTTTTCTCAGGAAGAACATGTTCTTTGTACCCTCTAGGCTGCTGGTGAAAATCAACTACAAAAGACATGTAAAAGTGCTCCACAAATAGCAAAGTACGTTCAACAATAAGGAGCTAGTGATGAGGAAAGGGTGAGATGCACAAATTATATTTGCAGTAGTCCTCTGTGGGATGCTGGGCTGCTTTCCTGTGGATAGTTGTCTATGGCAATAATCCATATGTGGAAAGAAGGCAGTCAAGAAAACACGTATGCTGTTGGCATTCTCAGTTAAATGGGAAACAAAGATTTTAGAAAACTATTCAAGGAAATATGATACAAAAATATTTACAGTTGGAAATTGTAACTTAGTTCAAATACAACGTTCCCAGGGAAAAGTTTCCCAAGGTAGCCACACCTTTCATTGCTTTCTCCATCAGGTTTAATCTCTCCTTAATAGCCTCTATCACAATGGGTAATTATATGGCTTAAAACATATAATTTATTTGTTTACTACCTAGCTCTCTCTACCATCCCTATATAAGAACTTTGATGAGCACAAGGTCATTTTTTGTTTTGCTCACTAAAACAATACCCAAGATCTAGCACACAGAAAGATCCTAATAAATACTGGTTGTATAAGCAAATCAGGGTAGAAAAATGAGTGAAAAAGTGAACAGTGAATGCGCAAAGCTCCAAATGTGCACACACACACACACACACACACACACACACACGCACGCATGCACACACACGCACTTATACAGGCTGGAAAGTCAGGGTTTCAAGAGATCCAGATCTTTCCATGCATGAGCTAATAATAAAATGTGACGGTGCTGCATTCTGTTTTAGCAGAGGCAACCCTGGTCAAACAGTGAACCAATGCCTGATGACACGGGCTGAAACGGTCTGTAAACTCCTGATTTCGCTTCTACTTTGCATTCAAGCTTTCTCATTGGCACAGGTTCAATAAGTTCTGCTTGACTGCCTAAACCTGTCAGGCAAAACCTTGCTTGATTGCAGGCAGGGAACCTTGGCCCACCATCTGAAGGTCTGTCTTCAGGCAGGTTTGTCCGACAAGACCCATGGATGTGTATCTGAAGTTTCACTCTGGCTGATTGATCTGCAGTGGGAGAGTCAGAGACCTTCTGGGAAACTGAAAATGTTAGCACAAAGACCAGCCACAAAGCTTTCCCTTAACAAACCTCTGAGGCATAGATCTGACCTGAAGGATCACATGGAACATGGACTGATCCGTAATAGGATTGACCAGGGATAGAGGAATTGAAGGTTCTAGGAATGACCTTCATTCCATTTGCTTCATTCCATTCTGATTCTACCTTACCCACATATGATCTACTGGAAGAGCTCCTATTTTGAAGTCATGACTCTGATTTGGGGTTCATTTTCTGACTGTGTCATTTACAGTTTTGTGTTTCCTCTTTGGTGAATGTGTACCAAAATACCTCAATTCAATAAAGATCATAAGTAGAGAGGGGGCTGTGGCAGGTTCATAGTAAGAATTCAAAATTACAGTTGTTATTATTTCACAGGTTTTTTTTTTGTGTTGTCTTATAAATCTTGCCATAGGAATATTCTGCACAGGAGACCCAGTCTTTTCCCAGCTCTACCTCAGTTGCTGGAGGTAGATAATGTGGGGAGCTTGCAAAAGACTGCTCAGGTTCTATCCTCACAGATTCTGAAGAATGTGGTCTCAGTTGCAGCCTGGAGCTCCCCAAATAGCTCGGATAGGTAACCAAGGTCAAGGACCACTGTGCTGGCTGTGGTCACCACCCCAAAGCTAACATCAAACACAAAATTCTCGCTTACCCACAAGGACCAGAAGTTCTTTCTAACAGAAAGTCTGCCCTTCTGTTCTATGAGGAGTGTAAGTAGAAATATTCTCAGAAATGACTGATTTAGGCTGATCTGAGGATTGTTTCTCTGGAGCAGCTTTTGAGAGGAGAAAAATACAATGGACAATCAAGGGGGAGAAATGATAGCAGAAGGGAACTTGTAGACACCAAATGCTGAATCTACTTCTCGGTTCCCATTATCACTTTGTCCCTCTCTCTTTCTCTCCCCTGCAGGACCATGTGGTCTATCTGTTGCTCAGCCTTTACTCTTAGTTCCTGAACAAAAGCTGGGGCTTTTGTTCTCCTGGTACCAATCTTTGCAGCTTAGAATGTCATCTTGTATCTGTGCAGCCATGACATGGATTCCTAGATCCAAGATGTGAGATGAGCTTCTCATTTTCTCCCCCATCATCAGTCCACTGCAGGCTCTTGCCTCCCAATAGTTGGACATCAGCCCTGACTGCTCTTCTGGGCAGCTGATCACAAAGAGATGAAGGCACCCACTCTCCCAAGCCTGCCTTCCTGTCATGTCTGTGTTTTATCCTTTCATGAAAACTAGAGTTCTGGTCTCCAAATCTTAACCCAGAATGTTTCCACTTGTTGATAGTCTACTCTGAGACTTTTCCCTTTAAATTTTGTGTAGAGTCTTTATGCCAGATTCCTCCCTGTGACACAATCCTTACTTTTTAAGAAATTCTCATTCCTCATCTTGAAGCTTGTCTGTGATTCATTGCTTCTGCAACCCCTGGTGCTCGAGTCCCTGGACTTGGATGGCTAGACAGAACCTCCTCTGTGTCCTTGCTTATAACCTGCCAGCTTGTGGGCAATGCTAGAGGGTGGTTGAGCCCTAGGTCTTAGTCCTCCCTGCCTGCCTAGTCTAGCTGCAAGCAAGCAGCCAGTGACTGTAGCCTGGGGCCCATGGTACAACTAAATAGTCTCTTTCCCCTGGCATCTTCCTAACATGATGTGCTATCCACTTTTAGTGGCATCTGAATTCACTGCTCTGCAGACTTGGATCCCGTTCTAAAAGTTGAAAGTGTTCCAAAGGTTCACAGGGGCAGTGGCAATAGCATTCACAAAAGCTTTGTTTACCTTGGAAGGATAGGAACTAAATGGTACCCAATAAACCCCACAGCAAATATTTGAGAAGAAAAAACTATTCAAATTCAAGAACGACAGGAAATCGGTCCATGTTTTTAATAACAAATCATGCCAGACAACCTAATTAGCATTTTGATGGTGTTATGACATGACTAGTTAATGTAGCAGTTGGTGGTAATATCCTGGATCTTTCTTTTAATGAATCACTTGATAGCATCTCATGAAATTTTTACTCATGGTTATCACTGTGTGGTTGGTTGCAATTTGCTCAATGCTTCTTAAAAAAGATACAGACAAACAAGTCTACTGCCCAAGGGAGCTTACCATCAACAAAAATGTCAAGCAGAGAAGGGTTCCCACAGGAAAGAAAAGAAAATCGCTTACCAGGGACACCGCCTGCTCTAAATTGCCCAGTGCACAGGCTCAACCATTGCTCCTCTTCACAAACACTCATTAAATGCTAATCCACACACAGTGATGTGGAAAGATCTAGCTCAAGGGAGCGGAGCAGACATGGTCCCTGCCCTGCAGGAACTGACAATCCAGACAGCCATAGGCTGTGCAGAGGAGATTATGCCTCCTGTTCCTTCTCTACTACTGCCTGATAGCTCTCAGAATTAGCATGATTTTTGCCTGCGAAATACTAAAATTATGATGTTCACTGGGCTTGTTTTCCTGCCTGTACTAGGGATACAGACATTGACCTTTTGAGCCTCTGAATACTCTTCTCTCTAGAATGGATTACATTTGGGTTGTTTGTCAAATCCAAAGTTCTCCTAGATAGAACTAAGCCTCCTTCTACACATCTTTCATTTGGAATTCTTACTTAATTTTTAACACATGTTTGAGTATGCTGTGCTCATCTTTCAAGAGCAGATTTCAAAAGAAATTTTATAGTAAAGTATCCCCTTTCCAATAGTGCATTAAATCTTAATGTGATTTACATATGCTTTTGTGTGCATATGTTCATAAATGTGTCTAAGCACCTCTTATCCTTAATTACAACTGATACACAATAATGCATATACAAATAATTGGAACCTATTAAATACTCCTAAAGTCCTATACGTTTTACTAATATTTTTGTCATTCCTCCTCATTAGCCTTATGGAGAAGGTAGGATCGTTGTCTATACTTTACATATGAGAGCAGAGTAAATCACACTATAAGTCTTGAAATGAGATTCAAACCAATTCTCTGACTCAGAGCAAGGCTGGTAACCACCCCCACACTATGTTTCCCTAATAAAAAAGTTATTTTGTGAGCTTGAGAAATGGCTCAGCGCTTAAGAACACTGGTTGTTCTTGCAGAACACCCGGTTCGAATCCCAGCATCCACATGGCAGCTAAAAGCTACCAGTAACTCCAGTCCCAGGGGATCTGACAGCCTCTTCTGACCTCCACGGGCATTGCATGACACGGGTGCACTTACCTACATGCAGGCAATACATGCATACACATAGAATTTTTTAAAATATAAATAAAAAAAAAGAAAGAAAAGTTATTTTGTAAGCTTCTATTTGTAAAAATTCCACCCAAGTGATGCTGACATTTTGACAGTATAAAGGGGTAACATTGCAAATAATGCTGTCACCCCATTCACTCTGAAAAAAGAGGATGACAGGCTCTACAACAGACACACCAGTTCAGCCCCTCTGCGGGACAGTGAAGCTGTGATAACCACAGCTGTCCCACCACTGTACTGATGCTGATGGTGATGCTGATGCTGATGCTGTGCACAGAAACGGCAGCTGGTCCCAGCCTCCCCAGCTGCATTCCACCTTCACATTCATCTCCTAGGACTGGAGCTCATAATGGTGACTTTCACCTTGAGAATGCATCCCCTCCCCTCCCTTGTATCCTTCTCACTCTCCGACAGCAATGTATTTCCAAACAACTTTCCAACACAACACAATTTGCTTTTCTGTGCTAGCGAAGATTTATGAGGCTACGAAGTATATACCAGCAAGCAATTACAGCCCACTTGAAAATGCCTTTGCAGAAGGCTGAAATCTGATAAGGAAGCAAGGGGGAGATTCTTAGAAGGAGCTCACCTCACATTCTGTTTTTCCAATGTTCAAATCATCCCAGTTTGGGAAAACAGCATTTCTTAACTTGTAAACATCAACTTTTATGCTGCAATATATGATATGCTTAAATATTTTTCCAGGTACACAACACTGGGCCTTATACATGCTGGATTGTACAGGGCATATCCAATGCCATCAGTCAACCCCTAGGCATCAGAGAAGCCGTCTATGATTGCCAAGGCCACAATTCCAGGGGAAGAGTTAGAGGTAAATAAGCCAGCATGCTTTTCACTGTATGTCACCACAACCCTTGCTTGACACAAGTTGATTAGACTAAGACTCTCATGTGACCGAATGCAGCCATTTATAGAGTATCTAATAACCCAAGAAACAGCTGTACCTGAGAATTCTATCCAACAGGGGATTCCAAGCTGGATAATTATCAATAAACCTGACACTGCCATCAGGGATTTTTGAATATGAGATGTGGTAGGAAACAGAAGTATAGGTGTAAATACAGCCAGGAAACAAAAGTAAGGAAGAGGCATTGGAGCTTAGTCTATTCTCTGGAAGAAGCAAGAGAGTAACTATCACCCCAGTGCCTGGACAGTCATTCAATTAGCTGTTCATGGAGGAATCAGAGAACTAGAGACACTGTGCAGCCATTCACAACCCTCCTGTCTGGGTTGGTTTCATGGGCACAGAATGTGCCAGCTAGCTGGCCCTGAGTAAGAGAGACCCCCAAGGTAGCTCCCTGTCCTGTTGCTTCCATCATGAAATTTTTGTTCAATTCGGACATGGAAGCTTACATTAGCATTTGGCATAGGGCCCAGGAAATGATTCACCAGCTCCCACAACTTCCTGCTCTCTTCTAAGGCCCTGGCATCTAGTACCTAAGTGGTTTTTTTTTTTTTTTTTTTTTCTGTCTTTCCCATGGAATACCCAAGTTTTGTGGCTCTCAAATGTTTATAATCATGAGAATACCCCTCAAGAAAAGGGCACAAAGTTATGAATATAAAAATAGATTTGAAATGAAAATTTACCTAAAATGGAGAAATAAATCACAGCAAACATTGGAACATCCACAAGTATAGCTTCCTAACACTGCGACACTGTCATATTTTTGTCATGGTCCCTTTGGTTGCCTTTTATATGGTAATGATTTTGTAATACAGTGTTTTTCATCTTTCCTTTAGACCAGTTGATTTCTTGTTAATTGATAAAGTATTTAACTCAGCTCAAAACTCCATAACTCTATCACACCTTCCTATACTTAGACCTTAGAGATAGGGGTAATTTTCTGTTAAGATTATACCTATGCTTTGAAGAAGGCAACAAACTTGTTTTGGTTTCATATAGATGATGATCAGATGACCCAAGATGCAGGAAAGTTGTTACCACAATGTTTCTGTCCATTGTAGCGGCTCAATCAAGGCTGATATTTTTCTGGCTCCCCTGATTCAGTGGCATGCAAAATATATACATGATTAAATAGCTAACTTAAGTTTCTAACATTCAAGATATAAACCCAACTTTTACCTATATATACTGAATGGGGAACTTAAAAACTATTCACTGTCTCATTTAATTTTTTTTCTCTAAGTTGTTTCAAGGCATAATTCTTACTTTAAAAATGTGCAGGGTAGTCCTAAATTAAGTTAATTGCCAGAATAAGTCAAAATAATTCACCATCTCTTCCAACTGTATTATGGCACACTGGTTTTAAGACAGTTAAAAGTTCTAGAAAATAATGTATTAGTAGTTGAAAATATGAATCAATGATATTACTCCAATATCATTTCAGGAGCAACCAGAATGGTTGAATTAATAACATCCTATTATTTTATTATTGAATGAGAATTTATAGCTGTGCTGACACTACACTGAAACCAATTCTCTCCTTTATTGGTCTTCATTAGACAATGCATGGTGGGGCCTTCTCCGCTGTCCCCAGAGGGTTTCACAGTGACCCAGGCAAAGTCACTTTCTCAACCCTTACCCAGTAACTCATCACTCCTTTGTGTCTCCAGGTTCACACAAAGTTCATGTGTAAAAATACCTGCCTAAACCTGAGGTCACCTAATCAACCAGAAGCCACTGAAACACTTAAAACACAACTTGCATTTGGTAAGAAACATATTATGGATTTGAGGCTATAGCCATCTTTAACTGGGTGATCTGTCTTTAGATTTCTTCCTTTGAGCATTGAACAAACTGAGGCCAAATTTGCTGATCTATAGGCTGAAGGCATGTGGGCAAAAGACTTCAATAGATCATAAATTGAAAAAAAGAATTGTACCTTTTTCTTCTTTCTCAGCAAAAATTTGAGAAGCTTTGAAGATTCCATAAGTCAAAATGCTCATCCATAATTGTCTCATATTGTTAAGGTAAAATTTGTATTTGGACCTTGTTATGATTTGAATATGAACAGTCCCCCATAGTCTCATCTGTTGAATATATGGGCTCCAGAAATCTCTTTTTTTTTTTGAGACAAGGTTGCCCTGCAGCCTCAGATGACCTGGAACTTGCTATGGCTGACCTTGAGCTTAGAGATCTCACAGCACTACCACATCCAGCTCACACTCTTTTGGGAGGTGGTAGAAACCTTGGGTAGTGGAATTGGCTGGAGGAAGCAAGTCATGTGGTCTGTGCCTGTCAAGCTTATACCTGGTCCCCAGAGCCCCCTTCTCTCTCTTTCTCCCCTGCTCTCTCACTCTTTCCCCTCTGCCATGAGGTAAGCCCCCTCCATAATATCTGGCTCCCATGAAGATCTGCCTCACTACTGGCCCAGAATCCATGGAGGTAGTGGTTATGGGTTGAAATCTCTGAAATCAGGAGCCCAACCAAATATTTAAGTTACTCCCTCAGGAATTTGGTTGCAACCCACTGTGGGTGGCAACATACCCTGGCCAGGTGGTTCTGAGCTATTTAAGAAAGCTAGCTAAGTAAGCATGAGTCTGTGAGTGAACCAGCAAGCTGAATTCTTCCATGATTTCTGCTTCAAGCTCCTACTTGAGTTCCTCCCCTGACTTCCCTCAGTGATGGACTGTAACCTGTAAGCAGAAATAATCCCTTTCTTCCCCTAAGCTGCTTTTGGTCAGGGTATTCATCGCAGCAGCAGAATGAAATTAAAGCACTCACCCAGCACCCAATATTTAGTATGCATTGTTCTCAGCCCTGGGGATCAGACATAGAATGAGGCATTATTCTGGAAATTATACTCTATTCCTTTTTCCTAATTCACTGATAGAATTTACAGAGAATTGACCCTGCCTAGGCAAGGGACAGAATGAGAAACCTTCTAATGTTCTCCTTCCCAGGATCCCTTGAACTTAACATTAGAGGGAGCCTTTTTTTCTTTTAAGTTTATAAGCCATTTGTATTCAAAGCATTTTTCCTTGTAGTATATAGCAATGATCAAAAGGAGTAATGATAATACTTTAAGTATTTAATAAAGTTTTATTCATAGAAGATGATGAAATTAGCCATATCTCATTCAGCTATAATAAAATCTCAGGCACAAGAGATGTAAAAATTATTCTTGTATTCTGCTCCGTCAACGTAGATTCTTTTTTTTAAATATGTTCCCTTTGTATTCTTCTTGATAACACTCAGGAAAACATTCTTTTATATGCCCCAGAGGTGAGACAAGTAAGCACAGACTCGCATGTTGAAGTTAGCTACAAGTGACCCTGTGAAGTACAAATCTGAGAACTTCAATTTGCATAAGAGAACACGGCCTTTGGTTGTGTGATTTCCACTTGAAGACACTGAAAGTGTTCAGGGGCAGAAACCACTTCTCAGCCTTCAAGAAGACCGGTTTGTGGCAGGGCAGCAGGAGCTGTGGAACTAACTTGACCTACTCAAGTTGACACGGTAAATTAACAGTCCATTGAGAAAAGGACATTCTCACCCCCAGTCACGGATTCTTTCTAAAATACCACATGAAGGTTTATGTGGGAGGGAAAAGACTCTTCCATTGTAAAAGGAAATCTTTGAAAAGTTTTTCCTTTAGGCCAAATTAACAAAAGTTAATGGTTGCTTTTGCTCCAGAGACAGTACCCCCAATGCAGTCCTAGGACTGGTCCTTAGCTGATGAGAAAGAGGATCTTCAACTCCTCTGATGGAAGACAGGAAAGGACACCAGGATGTTCTAAGTACCTTTTATGTGCCAGGACGTTGTCTCAAGCTGTCTCTTCCATTCTATGGAACTACATTCTACAGCAACAAATTCTAATTTGCAATCTTTTTGTACTTCCCCATGAACTCTTTTTAAAAAGATACAAAAAGGATAAAAGAAAGACCAAAAGGGTTTGAGAGATCCAGGTCTCCTGGTAGCCAATAGGAGTGACAGCATTCTGATAACCTGCTGAAGGGTTAAGTGAAAATGGTAAATGTGGACGATGGAGATGGGAAATCACTGTGTCAAGCATAGTCAGGCACACTATGTGATACAGCACCTTGAGCTTTGTTCCAGCCGATAGGCCTAATACAAATAACAGAAAGACTAGAAGAGGTTGATGATGGAGTTCCTTTGGAGAGACTGCATCTCTGACTCCCTTGGCTTTTCTCTTTCTTGTTAATCAGTTCATGATTTCATAACTGCTGCCCCTGAGCCAGGCGTGTCAACTTGTTCAAGACAAAAATGAAAAGGGAAGGAGCAAGCCACTTTCATGCCTTTCTTAAAATATGCAAATTACCTAGTCTTCTTTTCTCCCTGATGGATTAGAATGATGCCAGATGATCGGTCCTGGCTATGAGAAGAAAAGATGTGGTAGAAAGGGGAGGAAAAGTAAGAAAGGCATTGGGAGCTATTGCATTATCCAGTTGCCACTGTCTATCACAGGCCCCTAGAGGTGAACTAAAGCTGGCTGGGATGCTTGAAAAGACTGTGAGTTTTTAAACAGGAACATTTATAATTTCCTCTTTACTGTGTCCTTAGAACAAAGGGAGAGGTTAAAAAATGATATATCAGTGATTGGAGAGATGAATAAAACTAGAAACTGGCAAAGCACAGCACAGATGCTTGAGAGGAATCTGGCCTGCCATTGGAGCAGAATGGGGTGGGGGCCGACAGTGCTAATGGGATGTAATCAGGGCTGGAGGGAAGAGGAAACGTTCCTCCATCACCAACTTTCTGTGCCATCAAAAACAGCCCTTGTCTACACTCAAAGCAAAAAAAAAAAGACAAATGTTAGTCTCTGAAAACACATGTTCTATCCTTGGATCTCCTTCTTGGTGAAATTTCAATTGTTCTTATTAGGTGCGCTACATAGCCACCGAGCAATTTCTAGAAAACTCAAGGATGTTTTCACCTGTTCTTGCTCCTCTGCTTCCTTATCCTTAGCCCACAAGCATCAAGTGATTCTTGGAGTAGACTTTTTAAAATTCTTGGTTCTTTTTTCTTTTGCTTAGCTATATAGAAATTTGCTTAATTGGGTCTTTGTCATGCAGAGAGAGCGAACAGATGGAGGAAGGAAAATTATTAACTACATTTTCCTACCTCATTGATTGAGACATCACAAAGATGAAGAAACTTGAGATTCCTTATGCATTAGAATATGATCATGTAAACCACTGAATAGTGAATCCCTAACACAAGCCTATGTAACTGCCATTGTAATTGGCATGATGTACATCTCTATCTTGGGACACAAAGATAGTGTATATTTTGCATTCTCTAAAACTTAGGGTTCAACACTCTCATCCTAATAAATTGTCTCTCTTCAAGCCCCAACTCACTGTGCAGATAACTATGAATCAGAAGTGATTCTTTCAATTCAGAGGGTTCAGTGTCAGAGCTGATGCCTCCTGAGGTGAAGACAGAGACTTTCCACAAATCTACAACTGAGGGATTCTCAACATTGGCTAAGTCAACTCATAGTAAGAAATTCATTTGATTTGTGTTTTACACTTTGATGTCTTCTGTTTATACTATTTAATTGCAAAATATGTTGGCTATAACCATTAAAACAATTTCCCCAAAGAACCGACTTTACTTGAGGACTGAGGGCTCAATTTTTAGCTACTGATGATATTTGGCTTTGCTATTGACAACAAAGTTAATGCCTTTGGGACAAGTGCTATAAGAACATCATCTATCACTTTCTCAAACCTGTACCAACCATAGAACTGCACTGCTCTGGGCTTCATACAGTCAGGACTCTTTGACTACCTTGTTCCCACAATGTGAGCATCTTTACTATATGTAGGAGCTGGATGAAGATGAAGGGTAGCAGAGGAAGAGCTGTACTGGGCAAAACACTAGCTGTTCCTCCATAATGCTCCACTCTGAGGTGAGGTCTAAATCCACATCTCTGTCTCGTCATTCTTTCATAGCCAGTTCCTGCCCGCTAGGGTTACTCACAGGGACCGTCTCAGGATAGCTGGAAAACCAGCACCGAGTTGCCTGTGAATCCTAATGCTTCTGTTATACACACAATGAAAAGGAGATTGTTCAAAACTCATGAAATATCAATCTGCCTATTTATAACCTCTCCTCGGAATGAGGCAATCACATTTTATATTGCAACTTCACTAGTATCAATTTTTAAAAATAAGGGGAGGGGAAGATGGTTCAGTTAGTAAAATGCTTGCTGTGTAACCATAAGGACCTGAGTTCAGATCCCCAAAACCTAATAAAAAGCTCTACATGTTGGCACATGCTTTAACCCCAGTGCTGGGAAACAGATTCACAAGGATACCTGGGGCTTGCTGGTCATCCAGTATAATAGTGAGGTTAGGCGAAAGACTCAAGAACAAAAGGTGTAGAGTGATTAGTATACTTAACCTTGACCTCTGGCCTCCACATGAATGTGCACACACATATGAGTGCATACATGTAAACACATACAGAGCGAGAGAGAGAGACAGAGACAGAGAGAGACAGAGAGACAGAGAGACAGAGACAGAAAAAGACAGAGACAGAGAGAGACAGAGAGACAGAGACAGAGAGACAGAGAGAGAGGCAGAGAGACAGAAAAATGTGTCATGAAGTCAGGCTCCCTGCTTCACCTTACTACCAAGAGCGAAGTGAAGGAGGACTCAGACTCCTGTCTGGCTCCCAGGCTGGGTCACTTTGGACCAGATGTGTCTTTCCACATGGCCCTGTCTACATATCTCAGACAGAAGGCATTGAATTTTTTCCCTGTCTGATTTCAAGTTTATTACTACAAGACTGAGGTTGAGAAACCAGATGTTGTAGTACGGGAAAAATGTTTAATAATTATCCCGATACAAAGAGAATGGGCTCATCAATGCGACATTAGTTTCTCTGAGGGAACTCTTCCACTGAGGAGTTGACATGGCATGAATACGGTTGTGTTTCTAAGAATATCCTTTGCTAAAAGTCAGAAACCACCTTCCTAGCAGTGAGCACTGCAAGAATTTCACCATTAGAACTTTGTTTTCCGGAATCAAAACTGCCCTCCCTACTCACCCTTGAAGCCAGTTCAATAAAGGCTCTTGCTAGTGGGCACTCAGAGGAAGTCATTTGTTTGATGTATATATTTAATTTCTTGTACGTTTTTGCGCCTCATCTGCAAATCCCACTTTCTATATTTATCTTGAGACCCTCTCAGGGCCTGCTGATATTCACTCCTTCTTTTCAAGAAAAAAGATCCATGGGCCCAAAGGGACCCATCCAGAAACAAGGCTGAAGAGTAAGTAAAACTCAGGGTCGAGGTTGAGGGTTAGAATCTTCCTCTTGACTCATAAACCTAAACTTTATAGTCAATGCAAAATATTGGACCGATTTTCTTTTCTAGTAGATGACTTCATTGCTGGATTGGATATATAACATCTCTGCTTTGAAAAAAAAAAAAAAACACTTTAGAACAAATTTTTCCTAAATCATTTTTCAAGATTTCCTGTTACTTCATCTAAAGCTGCTTTCCATTAATAATCCCTCAGTACAAAGCATCCCGACACACAGACACTGTAATTAGGGGGATTTCAATTACCTATGTGAGGAGGCAGGTAATTGACAATCTAATTAGTCTCGTTTCAATTACCATTTTTCTCTTCATTAGAGCAGTTAGTTGGAGAGTGGAGAAGGTTTGTAAAATATTTCAAGACCATGCATTTTCAAGCTAGACTTACTAAAGATTACAGCTGGACCATTCGAAAACCAAGGGTGCATAAGCAATGGGAAAACAGGGGCCAAGGCAGCTGCTGTGTGTGAGAACCAGACAAGCCTACTGGAAGCTCATCAAGCCAAACTGTGATGCAAAACCCTGGGGTGATAGTTGGCAGGGTGTTCAGAAAGGACTCATTCATTGTCCCGATGAGACACTGCTTGAAATACGCATTGTTGAGTGAATTAATATTTGCTCTAAATTACTGAGTGCTTGCTATGGATCGAACACCATGTAAGCATCTGACACGCAGCATTCTGTCATTTTTATATTCCTTTTAGTTGTGTGAGGATAACGGCACTATCATCTCCATGTTATAGATGAGGAAACTGAAGGGCACAGAGCTTAGGCCATTTTCCATGCCTTGAAACTCCCCATATTTCTGCTGGCTTGTGGAAGAAAACATGGCTTTGAATTTCAAAAGACCTAAAGGTAAATCCCAGCTTCACTTATAAACCTACCGCCCAGTCTGGGCAAGGACTTGAGCTCTCTGAACTAAAGCTGTCCACCTGTACAACAGCCATACTCCTGCTGTTGTCTTGTTGAGATAATTAAGGAAGTTAAAGTGTAAGAATAATGATTGCACTGATTAGGGTATCTGCATATAAAAGTGTGCCTAAACCAGGAAATGCTCTCTCCCTCCTCACTAAAGTTACTTTACCTTTGTTGCTGAATATGCGAACTATTGATTCACACATAGAAATAACGTATGTATATAAAGATAGACGTGTGTATATGCATGAAATATTCATTCATGAATGTAGTAAATAAAAAGTACCTAAGGAGAAGGGAGGGAGGGAGGGAGGGAGGGAATATTTAAGTACAGTGGTGATACTCGACCTTCAGAGGAAACTCTGAGATTAACGCAAGGCCCAATTCTGGACTCCTCTGCCAGATGCGTCATGCGCACAGTCATCTGGTGTCCTGCTTCCTCCCTCTGGCCACCCAGCCTCATCTGTACCTCTTTGTTTCTTCCTTCCTCCCATCTACACTTTCCTAAATTTTCCAAGACAACTTAAAATCTAATGAAAAAGTGACAACCGTTACTCATATGAACGCATAGCAATGGTGGCATCATGCACAAGTCCTATGCAAGATCAAACCAGACAAAATCACAGCATAGACATGGGGAAGTGGGTGAGAAATCCCAGCCCAATCTAAGGAGCTTTGGGGAAGCAATGACTGTTGGGAGCGGGAGGGATAGTGTCTTACAGGGTTGGGACTCTGGTGGGACCAGTGGATGAACCCACACTGAAGTACATTTAGGGACACAAATCAAACTCTATAGATCACTATATATATGAGTATATTAAATTGAAATTGGGTAGAGGGCCAGTGGAGGGAGGTGCAGTTAGGGGAAGGGATCTAAATACTATCAAATCAAAAATTCAATTTTTTGAATTTTGATTGTTTGAATTTTTTTTTTATTTTATGTGTATGCATGTATTGCCTGCATGTAGGTAAGTGCACCCATGTCATGCAATGCCTGTGGAGGTCAGAAGAGGCTGTCATATCCCCTGGGACTGGAATTATGGACAGTTGTTAGCTGCCATGTGAGTGCTGGGATTCGAACCTGGGTCTTCTGCAAGAACAACCAGTATTCTTAACTGCTGAGCCATAAGAAAAAGAATATTCAAATAAAGACTAAAAGCATTAAAAAGGCACAAAGGTAATCAATTTTCATTCTATATGTGTGGTTGTTGGGAAGGTATTTGTTTATTTCTAAGAAATTTGAGTGGCTTAATCCAAAGGTGCCAGGGTTCCTGTCCTTAGATTATGATAAGGTAATATTTAAAAACAGACTATTGGAAGCTAAGAATGCTAGAACATGCCTGTCATTCCAGCACTTGGGAGCATGAGGGAGCAGGATAAAGAGTGTGAGGCCAGCCTGGACTACATAGAGAGACCCTGTCTCAAAACAACAACAAAAAAGGAGAGAGATTAGAAGTAGAGATGTAGCTCAGTGATAGATCACTTACTGTGATGCTTGCTTATCTATCACTGATCCCCAACACCACAAAAATAAGAGGGGGGGACCTGGGAAGATGGCTCAGTAAGAATCCTTGCTCTGGAAGTATGAGGACCCAAGTCTGATTTCCCAGTACCCATGTAAAAAGCTGGATATGGCTGTACATGTCTGTTACCTCAACACTGGGGCATAAAGACAGGTGGATATGGGAGGCTCCCTAGCTCCATCGTAGCCAAATCAGTGAGCTTCTTGTTCAATGAGAAACCCTGCCTCAAAGGAATAAGGTGAAGAGCAAGGGAGAAAGGTACCCAATGTCCTTCTCTGAACACACACCCGAACACTCACATGTATGGACCACACATACATCACATGCACACATTAAAAAAAAAAAAAAAGAAAAAAAGAAAAAGAGGAAGGAAGGAAGGATTAAGTACTGAGTTTAATTTATGGGCCAGTGCTAGACAATAGACTTGTAATAGAATCTCACAAATACAGGATGTTTATAAATTTTTTAAAAATTTAAAACTCATTAAAAAATAGTAAGAGCCAGGTGTGGTGGCACATGCCTTTAATCCCAGCACTCAGAAGGCAAAGGGAGGCAGATCACTGTTCAGGGTCAGCTTGTGCTACAGGGAAACCTTGTCTCAAAAAACAAAAAAGGACCAAAAAAAAGTAAGAAAACAAAACCCCATCATAGACATAGGGAAATGGGTAAGAAATTGCAATCCAACCTAAGGAATTTTTAGCAATTGATGGCTGCTGGGAGGGGGAAAGAAGATGTCTTATGGCATGGGACTCTGGGCATAGTGAATGGACATACAAATCAGACTCCTTAGGCACATTAAACGGGGGGGGGGGGGGCAGTGCAGTGGGGGGCGGTGCAGAGAAAGGAGTGGATCTAAAGTCCATCAAAGATCTTGATTTGCCTACAGCCTAAGTACCTCCAACCTCCCCTCCCACACACCCATACATATTCTGTTGCCCTTCTAGCCTAGGGCCCTGGCCCACACCTACTCTTTCGCCTCAGATTTCTGTACTAGCTTCCTAATCCTGAATAGCTTAATCCTCTAGTGCAGCTTGTTAGACACTCCACAGGCTGCCCCTACCTCACCTTCCCCTGCCCTCCTGATCTGCCTAACACAGACTGGCCTACCTACTAACCTGACCCTTCTTATACCCAGACCAGCCTACTATCCTGCAAGAACTTGAAGCACACACGAAATAACTTTTCATACCTGAGCAAAAAGCAACCAGGCTACATCAACAATATAAACAGAACAAAATTCAACAAAACAAAAGCAGAATAGACTTTCCTATCAGACACACAAACAACAAAGGACATCCATATGCCCAAATGGCAATGCCAAAAAAAAAGGAAAAAAAAACAAGAGACTAGGTCTCCAACAAAACCCATCAGTCCTACAGAGTGCAGTAAAATGAGAACCACCCAGAGGAACCCCCGCCCCATGCAGAATTTACAAAAACAATCATAAACAAGATCAAGGAACTCAAAGAAAACAGAGGCAAACAACTCAAAGAGAATAAACTTGTGATGGAAGCTCAAGAGAATAAAAACATGCAGTCGAATGAAATAACAAAAAAAATTCAGGACTTGAAAAATAAATGAACAAAATAGAAATACTGAAGAAAGCCAAAACCGAAATGAAGACAGAATTAGTAAACTCAATATGTCAATTTGAAACAATGGGAGAGAGCTTCACAAGTAGAATAAATGAAAAGGAAAACAGAATATCAAGACTGGATGACAAACTTAAAGAACTGGACTCCTTAAGCAAAGACCAAAAAAAACCCCACAGGAATGGAATATGCAGGAAATGTGGGACACCATGAAAAGATCAAATCTATACATCATAGGCATACAGAAGGGAGAAGAATCTCAGGGCAATGGCATCGATCAGATCTTCAACATGATTCTAGAACAAAACTTCCCTAAATTAAGGAGAGACATATCTATACAGATTCAAGAAGCACATAGAACACCAACTAGACAGGACCAGGACAAAAACTCCCCATGGCATACCATAGTAAAAACATCAAATGTACAGAACAAAGAGAAGGGACTGAAAGCTGCTAGAGAATTGTGCTGGACAGCTTTAGTGTCAACTTGATATACCTGGGTTGAGGGATCCTCAATTGGGGAATAGCCTTCATTGAACTGGCCTGTGGCCATGTCTGTGGGGCATCTTCTTGATTGTTGTATGATGTGGGAGGGCCCAGCCCACTGTGGGTGGTGCCATCCCTGGGCAGGTGGGCCTGTGTTGCATAAGAAAGCAGGCTGAGCACAGGCCAGGGGATCAAGCCAGTAAGCAGTGTTCCTCCATGGCCTGTGCTCTAGCTCCTGACTCCAGGTCCCTGCCCTGAGTTCCTACCTTGGGCTCCCTGATGAACTGTGACCTGGTAGATGTAAGCTAAATAAACCCTTTCCTCCCCAAATTGGTAGTAGTCAGAGTGTTTTGTCACAGCAATGAAGAAACAAACTAGGACAAGAATGTAAACAAGTTATATATAAAGTAAAAACCCTCAGAATTACAACTGACGTTTCAATACAAACTAAGGAAACCAGAAGAGCCTGAACCAAAGTTTTCTCATTTCTAAATGCCATGGATGTCAAACCCAAATACTTTACCAAGCAAAATTGTCTATCAGTCAAAGGGGAACAGAAAATTTTCCATGACATGAATAGGCTGAAAGAATTCATGTTCCCTGAACCAACCATACAGAGAATACTCAAAGCAATACAAAGGACCAAAGACAGGAATGATTATACCCAAGGTTACAGAAAGAACAAAGGGAGATATAATTATGGAAACACAAAATAGAACCAAGAACACAAGCCAATTAAAATGACAGTAACCAATACACATCTTTCAATAATAACTGTAAATATCAATGGCTTCAACTCCCCAATCAAAAGACTAGTGGAATGAATTAAGAAAAAAAAAAATCCATCTTATTTTTGTCTTCAAGAAATTCATCTCACCTTCAAAGATAGACATCATCTTAGGGTGAAAGGATGGAAAAGAATATTCCAAATGAATGACACTAAGAATCAAGCATGTGCTGCAACTCTAATATTTGACAAAATAGATTTAAAATAAAAATTAATCAGAAGATATTACAATCATGAACATATATGCACCAAACTCTGGTGCACCCAGTTTCATAAAAGCACAGCTTAACCCCAACTTAGTAATAATAAGTGACGTCAATACTCTGCTACCTCCAAGAGGCAGGTCAACTGAGTAAAGAATAAACAGAGAGATATCTGAATTAAATGGCATTGTATATCAAATGGACCTAACAGACATCTACAGAATATTCCACTCAAGCACCAAAGAATAGACTTTTTACTCAGCAGCCCATGCAAGTTTCTCTAAAGTTGACCACATACTAGGATGCAAAACAAACCTCAACAAATACAAAAAAAGTTGAAATAATTTCATGCACTCTATCAGACCAACAACTCAGTAAAGCTTAAAACCAACACCAAAAGAAGCTCTAGTCACTACACAATCTCATGGAGATTAAACAACACATTTCTGAATGATGAATGGATCAAAGAAGGAATTAAGAAAGAAAAATATTCCTGGAACTAAATGAAAATAATAATGCAACACAACAAAACTTTTGGTGCAGTATAAAAGCTATCCTAGGAGGGAAGTTTATAGTTGTAAGTGCCTGTATTAAAAAATCAGAAAGAGTACATATGTATGACCTAACAGTGCAACTCAAGACTCTGGAAAGACAAGAACAAACCAAACCACATATAGTAGATGAGAAGAAATAACAAAAATCAGAGCAGAAATTAATGAAATAAAAACAAAGAAAACAATACAAAGAATCAATGAATCTAAGAGTTAGTTCTTTGAAAAGTTAAACAAGATAGAAAGACCCTTAGTTAATCAGAAGGAAGAAAGAGCAAATCCAAATCAACAAAACCAGAGATGAAAAACATCACAACAGACACCAAAAAATCTAGACCATTATAAGGGAATGATTTAAAAACCTATACTCTAATAAATTTGAAAATCTTAAAGAAATGGATAAACTTCTACATTCATGGAAACCACCAAAATTAAATCAAGAAATGATCAACAGCTTAAACAAATAAGGATCTTAGCCAGTCTGACTGGGATAAGTGGTTTTGATCTAAATGTCTCTAATAACTAAGGCTGTTGAACACTTTTTAAGGTATTTCTTAGCCATTTTTATTTCTTCATTTGAGAACTCTTTAGTCCTTAGCCCATCTTTTTATTGGGTTATTTTCTTGTTTCTTTGCTTTTTGACTTCTTTGCATATTCTGGATATTAATACTCGGTTGGAGTGGCACCTAAACTGGGGAGGGAGAGGGAGGTTAGACAGGGAGAGAGAGAGGAGAGAGATAAATAAAGATTAGGTACTATAAAAAAGCCTGAGGGAAATGTATTAACTCAAAACCCCCTGAAAAATACACATATAATATCTGAACATTAGTTCACGTGTATATCTGAAGAGTATATGATAAGGAACACAGTGCCAGACAGGAAAACCTCCTTTCAAGTTATTGGTCAAAATATTCCAAGAGACTCCTAAAATACCACAGGCTATTGTCACAGCCCTTGATTACCTCCCAGAACTTGAGGGTAAGACCCTACTGCTGAAGAGAGGACATACTTTGGACACAGGACTTGGAACAAGGGAGTTGGAGCTGATCTGGAAGCTTCCTCCCTGAAGATTAGCTTTCACAGCTCTAGAGGATACTATACAAACTTCCAAGGAAGAAAATCAGTCAACAGTTCAGGCCAGCTCTAAAATCTAATAACCACAGTGACTGGCACAGCAAACTACCTCTACTGGTGCAGCAGTGCTACTGTTATCTAGGGGGTAATCAACAGCTCTCTAATTTGACTTAAAGCCCTCTCAGTGGGAGGAAATTCATGGGTGACACTGGAAATATGGCCAAATACACATGGCTGAAGAGGTCATAGATCCTAGAGGAAACCCTATCTCTGTCTTATCGCTGGACAAATGAAATTTCTTACCAAATGCTAATATAGATCCTTATATTTACAGACAAATGTATCAAAAACCACTAATCAAAGAAGTTTCTTTTTGCAACAGATGGAGACTATTACAGAGTTCCACAACTGGTCACACACAGAAAACATATGTCTGAGAGATGTCCAGCCCTAAGCGGCACATCTATAGTGAAACCTCTGCACCTAAGGCTCATGGGACATAGCAGAACAGGGAGTAGAGAGAATACTAATACATCCCTCAACTTTCACCAGTGAAGCTTCCTCATTCAACAGAGTACGGTGTACACAGAGGGCCATAACTGGCCAAGTTTTAGAGAATAAGAGTCTGCAGAATACACGTCTTTGGATAGGACACCTATATTAAACCTCACCCACGCACTGCTCAGGGATCACTGTGGAAAAGGGGGCGTTTTGAAAGATTGTAAGTGTCAGGGTTGGTACACAAACATAAGGAAACAGACACTTTCAGATCAATGGAAACTTGTTCATTTGAACTTGCAGCAATGCTGACAGAATACACAAGACCCATGCCGACTCAGTCAGACAAAAACCCGGCACAGATGAGGGAAACAGGCAGCAGGCCCAACCCTAGCCTAGGAAGCATTGTCAGATGATAACTGCAGGCTGAGGGAGAGACATCGTCCTTAAGATCTCTAGATAGGCTGACTCCAGTGGATGAACTTGCACCAAAGGACATCTGGGTACAAATGCTTGACTGGATAGGACTTAATGCATATGCCAGTATGCATGGAATTTGGTGGGTGGGGCTATGAGAGGTGTGAATGGGGGAGGGAGTCTAAATTTGATTAAGAGCTATTTCATGAAATGCACAAAAACTCAATAAAAATAGTAAAAATAGCTAAATATCACCAAACTATATTGTATGAAAACTGCAAAAATTCAGTAAATAAATGAAATGGAATGAAGACATGAAGTTGAGAGAGGGGGGATTTATGAGGGTATGGGAAGAGTTGGAAGGGAAACGGGAGGTAGATACAATTGTATTTCATTATATACATGTATGAGAGTCTCAAAATAAAGAAAAAGAGTTTAAAAAATACAAAAAGCTACAAAATTATTTTGAAGAATATATTATTTAACACCACAAATCAGAAACAGCATTTCAATGTATCTTGAGTATCAGTTTTAATAACGAGCTTTTTCACATTCCTTTCTCCTTTGACTCAGGTCTTTGAAATTCAGAGTGCCATTTATACATCTGCCTGTCTTAATTCTGACCCAGCTCAATCTCAAGTGCAGTGCATAATTAAAGCTAAAGCTAAAGGCTACATTTAGGACATTGAAGGTCAAGATTTGTCATGAATAGTGTTCCCTAGTCAGAGCCCCCAGAGGATTCTCTGTCTACTCTGACAGAGTGGGTCCTTCCTCAGGATGGAATTCTAGCTCAAATACTGCAAGATAGCTTTGAAAACAAGGATGAATGTCTAGACCATGTTCTGTCTCTCTCTCTGTGTGTGTGTGTGTGTGTGTGTGTGTGTGTGTGTGTGTGTGTGCTGGTGCACAAATGTGTGTGGCTACATGTGCCTATCTGTCCAAATGCATATGAAGACTAAAGGTCAATCTCTGCTGTGTGTCTGTGTGTGTGCATGTACATGGTGTGCATATGGAGGTCAGAGGTGAACTTGTGGCAGCTGGTCCTGTCTTTGGGGACCAACCTCAAGTCATCACAGCTTGCCAGCCAATGCCTTCACCCACTGAGTCATCTGGCAAGCCCCTTGCTTTTTTAAGGGAGACAAGTTTGGCCACCCAATGAGCCCCAGTGATCCACCCATCTCCAATTCCCCAGCACTGGGATTATGAGCATGCACCATCATGCCCTGCTAGTCACGTGGGTGCTGGGGATTGAACTAAGATTTGCATACGTGTACAGCAGACACTTTACCAACTGAGCCATTACCTCAGCCCCTCTGTTGTCTTTGTAATGCTTCAACAAACTTGAATGCTCACACCATAGCCACATATAGTAATCCCTCTTTTACAATTTAAGGATTCACTGATTACTGATGTACTTGAATGCCATGTTTTAATGGTATGATTTTGGACAAGTTCCTTGACATCTCTGAGACTGTCTCATTCTTATGCCTGTGAAATTATATATTATATATAATATATATTATATATATATGACAATCCCTGGCATGGAATATGGTTGTGAAAATTAGAAAGAATGTATATAAAACACTACCAAATAAATGTTCCAAAGGGGCAGTAAATACTAAAGCCAGGCAAACTCCAAGACACATATTCTTTGTCCTAAATCATACTATCTACATGAGCAGTAGGTCTGGAAGATTTCTCGCACACACACATACCAAAAGGCAGAGGTCCAGCATCTGGCAGGGCAATTTCTCATCCAACTGACACTGTCTTTGAAGCTATGCCCCTCGTTTTCTAAGAGCTGTTGGTTCCTAACAGTTCTGCACTGTTACAAGCCTGGCTTGGGCTATGAAAAATCAGTCTTCGGGGAAGACTCACTTTGATATTAAACTTGATGGGCCTGCCTCTCTCAAACCCTGGTCCTGAATTTCTCAACTTGACTTTTACCTCCAGAAACAAGAGCTTTTAGCAGGCACAGGTTGTCTCTGAATGAGGCATTACCAGGGCAACAATGAGTGAGCTACAAACAGGTTGTAACTTGAAAGGTTGGTGCCATTCATACTAACCCCATGCAAGCACCTGCTTCCTTAACTACATGAGTCTTGTTCTGATTGTAATAAAAACAACTCTGGCCCGAGGCTTGAGTCCCTCAGATTTCACTAGAAATGAAACTTTTACCCTAGGTAAAAGTGTGTGTAGTCCACACTGCCATTCTTGAATTTTTGAGACTTTTCATGACTCCCACATGGTAAGAAAGAAGCCACAGTCACATCTATGTTGACCTTTTCAGTTGTAATTCTAAGATACAATAGCACTTATCAGAAATAGTGTGGTGGCTGTTGTATGTGAGTTCTAAAAGCAGCACCAGCTTTCAAAAGACTTTCAATACCGGGGGACCCATTAGAGGAGGTTGGAGCTAGGTAAAATCAAGGTTTGAAGATTGCAATGGCAGGGTTGAAAGTCCCATAGAAGATGCAGAATGCTAGAAATCCAGTACTCAAGATGTAGGTAAAATGACACTGACTTGTTTCTCAGATGGACTTCTCTTAGTCATGCAACTGCAAGTTTTAAGAGGCTCTGGTTTTCAGTACACTGTCCTTGTAAAGTCTTGCAAAGAACATAACCAGTGTTTACCAACGTGTTCATTGAATGATAGCTCACAGGAGTCATCCACTCACCCTATCACCCATGATGGACTATTGGTTCAGTTCATGTGTTTTTGTGGCCATGTTGATCTTGGAAAATCTTAGGTTTTAGATAACCAGAAACCTCTGACCGCATCCTTGACCAAGAAGGAATGTGAAGCTACCTGCTGTGTTCACTCAGAGGCCTGAAGTGGGCTCACATCAATCTATGATCTCTATTACAGAGGCTTCCTGAGCTTTCAGAGGATCAGGATGGACAGTCAACTACTGATCTAGGCTCAACCTAAGACTATCTACTGAGGCGCCAGGGGAGTTCCTCTCTCAAGTTCAGTCCTGGAAGTCCTACCTATGGACATGAAGCTTTCAAAGTGCATTTTAGAAAATACTGAATTTTATTTTTAGAATTCGATTGAGCTACAAACTTATCACTTTAAAGGGGGGAGAACAAAAAGAACAAATCCATCCACACCAACAAAAGACAAAGTTCAGTTAACCTTGTTCCTTCAAATGCCCACAGCTTCGCTTTGCCAACTGTTGTAAATTTGCTCCTGACAAGCACAAAAGCTTTCTTTGAGGTTCAGAGGTTGAGTTTTATCTCCCTCCAGGGATACAGTGCTGCTCTCCTCCCCATCAGAGGGCTTAGAATACTCTTGTTGGCCTATTTTGAGAGGAGCTCGCTTTTCTAATGAATGAGTTGTGAAATGAGTTCCGAGGCTCCCTAGGAGACAGATGAGGCTGCCCTTCTCTTTCCCAAGGAGGACAGCATCTGTCTGTTGCACATCAAAGCAACAGCAACACCTACACAAATCAATCCAGTCCTCCAACTTCTGTAAAACATTAACTCTCCAAAGCAGGGGAAGAATAGGGCTACGGGTGACTCACACGTCTCTGTTTCCCTTTAGGTAAAGAAAAACAGTGCTCAGTTTGTATCCTGTTAAAATTATTTTCAGGTGCTGAATTTTTGCTGTTATTTGTTATAACTGGACTATATACTGAGATCAACTTTTGGTTCAGTTAAGGAGTCAACATATCAAGGGCATGCAGAGAATCATTAACAATATGAAATCATCAGGTTAAAATACGTAGTGTCCCAAGTCCCATCCTGTGCCATCCAGTGTCCTACTGCCAAGGAATTCCAAAGTCTCCAGCATTACTTTCTGAATATAATTAGAGTAAATCTACAGAACTATAGGACTATAGATGGGGGAACTCACCCCGGAAATAAAACAAAAGAAAATCTTGTGCTTCGTGAAGTTCAATTTCTCTTTGCAGAGATTCCTGTTCCTAAAAGTCATAGAAACTGGGAAAAAAAAAAATCACTGACAAATTATCAAGACAAGAGGCTGGAGGTGACATTCTTGTTATTGTCTGCTGCCCCTTGCAGTGTATTTAATAAATCTGTTCTTACTCAAATTATATTCAGAAAGTA
>NW_008360326.1:7654607-7659456 GCF_000622305.1 Nannospalax galili
GGGAAGGGAAGGGAAGGGCAAGGGGCACCAATCACCCTCAATCGGGGTTGGAAGACACCTGAACATGGAAGCCCTGCGACACCTTGATCTGGCTATGACTGGTTCTTCCATTCTCTGCTGTCATTAGTATAGACACACTGCGCTTCGCACTCACACTGGGCTTAACATCCCAATCAATTATATTTTAGGTATGACTGTAACTTCCCATTTTTTTATTGGGCAATAGGGTGTATTTTTCACCTTGACTTTTTTCACCAGAGAAGTCCAATTAATTTCAAAAATAATCATGATGGAACAAAACAGAGTAAGGACGAAGTTGTTCAGCTAGTTGAGTGACTGTAGGACTGTGTGGGATGAGTAGCTTTCCCCAAAGGGAAAGATACCAGAAACCTCTCAGTTCCATTTAGAAGAGAGCAAGATTCCCAGGCACTCCAACTTATCATAGTTTATTATATTTATATATTTTCCAACATCATAGGCTCTCTCTCTTGGCATAGTGATTGACTCTATAAACTGAGCTGTACTTTGGGAAGACCTTTAATTAGGGCTAAAAATATTCTTAGGAGACTACTTGATTCTCATTTTAAGCAGTGTAAAAATATTCAGGTGACTGCAATGGCAACAAATCTTCGTGATTATGTTATGCAACGTCAACTGTATGAGCTACAGGAATGACTGGGAAGAATGCCATGAAGGCTTTGCAAACATACAGCTGCCTGCTTTGATGGGAGAGTCTCCAGGTCCCTTTTCTTACCAGTCTCCATTAACAGTCCTATCCCCTAGCATCCCCATCTTATACAACCAGGCATAGATATTAGGTGTAGAATACACATAATATTTCCCCATCATGCTAGATGCTTTAACAGCTCTGGCTCCCTGCAGGTCACTCAGCCTCCAAATATATTCAACTTAGAAACAATTTGTGTATTTTTGCTGAATTTCTTTAAATGGTAATTATAAAACACCAGTCTCAAAACAGCTTGTTTAATGTCAGTGGTATACTGAGCCCAGTTCTGAGCTGGTAGCCTGGGACTGTACAAGGTAGACAAGGTTACAGCCCTGACGGTTTCCAGCAGGACGAGGCAAGCAGCAATGCAAGCAAGCCATTTGAAGGTGAGGCTCAACACAGTGAGCACACACAGGGAAGATGAGAAGGGGGAAGCCAGAGTGGTCAGTGGAACAAAAGTCCACTTTGAGATAGACCTCTCTGAGAAATCACCTGCCATCCAATAGACTTTACGATGGATTTCCCTATATCACATACCTGAAAATAAATAAATATTCCAAACACTTCTTCAAAACAAAAGTATAAGGGCTCTAGTTGGGGGAGGGAGGCTATGGGAGGGTGCCATCTGGGAAGTGGGTGTTTAGTTGAATAAGATGGTTTGGGATGTTGTATGCGATACACACAAAAAAAAATCAGCAAATTTTAAAAAAATGTATTATTATATTTGAGGAGGAAGCATAAAAATTAGAAAAAAAAAGTGTGATCCTGACTGTCACAGTCTATGATTATAATTCAGTGGAGGAGAGAGATTGGCCCAGGTGAAGGAAATCCAGTTGGCAGAAATTTCTTAGCAGGCCAGGAATGCAACAATGTCAGGCACCCTGTGTTCCCTCTTCATAGAAGTATTCCAAGTTGAGTTCCCTAAAATAGGAAGAAACCCCTATTCAAAGGTCTTATGGGAAATAGCTTTTCTTCTTATTTGAAGTTTCTTGATATAAAGCTCAGTGATTCCCAATCCCCTTCATGTTTTGCAGCTTCCTGCAGCATTTGCTGGCTAGACTGCATCATTTACGGCTTATAGATGTTCTGGGTACTTCCTCAGCTTTTAAACCCTCCCTCCAGCAAAGTCCCTGCTGCATCTCTAGCAGGGACAGTTTCCGCAAAGGATCAAATACCAAATATTTAGATTTTGTGGGTACACATGTTCTGTTCTATATACCCTTAGTGTCGTTGGCTTTTTCAATCCTTTAAAAATGTGAAAACCACCAGTTTGGAGGCCATATTAAACTGTCTGTGGACTGGATTTGGCCTGTGGTCCATAGCTTGCAATCCACTTCCTAGAACCCAAATCACATAGTAACTGTGTTTACTGCAAGCATTTACATCTTTTAGTGCTGGCTCTGTGATGGGCAGAGGCTTGCTTAGGCAAAGACTTGGGACTCACATTATACACTCACACAAAGTCACTGACACACACATTTTGACACACTTGACATAGAAGAATTCAATTGGATGAAATTGATGATCCAGTGGTTCTCAGTCAGAGCTACACAGTAGAATCATCTGGAAAGCTCTTTTAAAAGCACCCAAGCTTAGGCCCCACTGTAGACTAATTGCACCAGAATGTCTGGATAGGAGCCCAGGCATCTGTATTTTTTAAATATTCCCCAGGTGATTCTATTTTGCGGGTGGTTAAGACCCAATGCGTTAGAGCAGTGGTTCTCAAATTCTCACTCACAGCAGAATCCCCTGCTCAACGTGGCTGGTGAAGCCCTCAGAATCTCTGATTCAGAAGCTCTGAGTGGGTCCTTAACTTGCTTTTTCTAGAAGTTTCCCACGTTCTGCTGCTGCTGCTTCTGGTGATCTGCATTTCGGGAGCCACTGTCACAGAGGATGGAAAATTGATACAGCTGAGCTCTCGCCTTTAGTTGTGATTTCTTGGTTGGTTTGCTTGGCTGATCTACCAGATGATAGTCTTGTTTTGTTGTATTGTGTCCCCCTCCCCTTAACTTAGAATTCTGTAGGCTCAGTCAATAGAAAGCTTAAAAAGAAAGTAACTTGAAGGCAGAGATCCTGTGACAGCATAAAGAAAATTCTGAACAAGATTTGTGTAATTTATGTACGGGAGAAATAGGGTTTTTGTCTCCTAGTGCATAAAGAAATCCTCAATCAACAATAGAGATGTCAAACACTGCTTTGAGCATTTCTCCTGTGATACAGAAAATACTCATCTTGAGGAAACTGACCAAAGCCAGCAACACCAGTCAATACAGTTAGTTGATCACATACTGTGGGTTAAATGTTGGAAGAACTCATCCAAAAAGAAAATATGCCAAATTTCACGAGGCAATGCCACTGTCAAGAAAACTGACAGGCCCGTATTCTCCATGGAATAATTCATGTGTAGACCTTTAGTCACTAAATAATATATCCTGTAAATTGCATATGCTATAAGATATTCCTCCATCAACCCCTGTAAGAGAGACACTGATCAAACCTTGCTACTTAAAATGTGGTCCCTGAACCAGAAGTACATTTATCCCATGGCTGCTATTTAAAGTAGGGACTCATTATTACTTCTGTGGGCCACAGATGCTTATCCCTTCCTGAGTCCCTTCTTTCATGAAGAAAATTGAAAATCATATATCATGATTAGGCTAATTTAAATATATATTAGTATTATATATTAAAAGTTTTCCTTTAACTTAAAAGTTTTCTCTTCTGAGTCAAAAAGAAATTAAACATCCAGGTATGGCGGTGCACACCTGTGTAGTCCCAGCACTTGGGAGGTAGAGACAGAAGATCAAAGTTCAAGGTTCAAAATCATCTTCTGCTATATAGGGAGTTCAAGGCAGTCCTGAACTACTACACAAATAAAATGGCAAAGCTATTGCCCAGAACACAGAATCCTAGTGACCACTTCACAGTTACTGAATCAGAATGTTCCTTTTATACCGATCCCCTCCAAGTACCCTACTATACCTCCAGTGAACTCAAATACATATCACACTGTGTGTAAAGCTCACTGTAGGTGAATAAATAAGCAATCACAGTAATTCTGACTTTGCTGAATCCTGAAAATACACTGTGTTCTCTGCCACATAGTCAACCATGCATTCCCAGACTTCCCACTGTCCTTGAGGCTGTGCTCTCTAGAAACAACAGAGAGTTCTACTGCAGAGAGGATGTGGAGGGCAAGTAGAGAGTGACATGAAGTCTCTTCCCGCTAAACACTCAGCAGCCACTCTGCATATGTGACTGCCTGAAACAACTCAGAAATGACTGGGATCCTGGCCTGATTTTCTGCTAACACTGGTGATTATGGACATTAGTACATGATAATACTGGTGATTTTAGAAGACCTGAGCATGCATCCAGGAACCCCTTCTTCAGGGACCATTGCAATGGCCTTTCATTATATAATAGACCCAAGTATCTTCTCTCTAACAGTATATATGTGGACACAAAAATGCTGTCCATTTGTGTTGAAATACAGCTGCACATATAAAAGAAAAAAATCATAGCTCAATAGCATGGAATTTATCACCATTTTTTGGAATAGTTCTACTGCATTTTCTCTCTGTGATTCCTAAAGTTTTCAACAGTGAAATTACTTTAAAATTCTAAACATCAGAAAACAAATAGGTGCACGAGTGTAGCTCAGGGGCAAAATGCTTACCTAGCATCTATGAAGGCCTGGATTCAGTCCCCAGCACTATAAAAAAAATTAGTTAACTTGAAATTGGCCATGGACTTAAACACAGAGCGCAAACTGTAATACTTGTAGAGGACAGAATGAGAGAAAAACCTGAGTAAACTTGGGTTCGATGATGACTGTGTATGTGACAAACATAAACTCATGTATCCTGGAAGGAAAAATAGACAAGTTGGACTTGGCTGAAGCTCCAAAGTTTTAGACTTAGACACTAGTAAAAACAAGTAATGATATACGTAGAAATAAAAAGAAAAGCTACAGGGCTGGAGAGATGGCTCAGCAGTTAAGAACACTGACTGTTCTTCCAGAGGACCTGGGTTTGAATCCCAGCACCCACATGGCAGCTAACAACTGTCTGTAACTCCAGCTCCAGGGGATCCAACAGCCTCTTCTGTCCTCCGCACTTA
>NW_008360326.1:7660627-7666241 GCF_000622305.1 Nannospalax galili
AAACACATACATAATAAAAAATTGATATCAGGAATATATACCAAGTACTTAAAACTGAACAATAAGAAGAAAACTCAGAGTCACCAGAGAAGATATACAAGTGGAAATAAGTGTATGAACAGACAATGAATGTTATATGCCCTTAGGAAAAAACCCCAGAAGAATGGAAAGCTACTATATATTGTTGTAAAGACTGAAGCACAAAACACTGACAATAACAGATTTTGGCAACCATGGAGCCACAGAAGCTGTGTATATTATTAGTGATGCTACAATGAGGGACAGCTACACTACAAGAGAAACTCTGATTTTGTTTGAGACAGGGCTTTATATGCCCCAGATTAGCCTCCAACTTACTTAACTATATAGTCGAGGATGACCTTGAACTTCAGATCCTTCTGCCTCTAACTGTTGGACTACAGGTGTACACCACCATGCTTGGTTTATACAGTATTGAGGATCAAACCCAGGGCTTTGTGCATGCTGGCAAGCACTCTACCAATTGAGCTACATTCCCCAGGCAATTTAGCTGTTTCTTACAAAGCTTAATGCACACCTAAGTGAAAACTGTATGTCCAAAAAGAGAAAAACTTACAAGTGAACATTCATAGTGGTGCGATGCTTAATTGCAAAATACTGGAAACAAACAAGATATCTTTCTGTATCTGACACATGGATACACTGTGATGTAGCTAAGTATTATTCCCTAATAAAAAGAAATATGCTATAAAGTTGTATGTGTAAGAGACAGAGCAGAAGATCAGAGGCAGAGAGCCAGAGAGAAAAGCTTACTATATAGCCCAGACAGGACTCAGACTCACTCAGACTGATTGGCCTTGAATTCACAATCCTCCTGCCTCTGCCTCCTAAGTGCTGGGGTCAAAGGCATACCCCCATCATGCCTGGATGCTATCAGCCCAATTTTAATGCAGACTTTCTGTTCAATTTTCTATAAATTTATGACTCTAAAACATAAACTCCGTTAATTACAGATATGAGACCACACTGCTCTAGATGGCACAGGAGTGCAGGCTCAAAGTGGCTCGCACCAGTTTGTTCCATAAACCATTATTCCATGCTTCCTGTTGACCTCATCAATCTTTTCTAGCAAAGCGAAGTGAGATAAGCCAAGCTGTATTCCCGAGCTCCTCCTTGCCTCACTCTGGACCTGGACCACCTGTACAACCACAGGGTAAGAAAGAACGTGTGGCCAGGTGACCATGACTCTGCAAACTGGGAAACAGAACCACCACTTTGAATTATTTTGCTTGATCTTCTCAACAACCCAGGGCACATATTGTAATAGAATCCTCTTATAGGGAATGAAACAAAACTCAGAGAATGTGACATTCTCAAACGTGCATGCCTAATTATTGTGAGACCTGAGTGTTTTAACTCTGACCTATTACACACCAACACAAGCACTCTTTTCATTGTGTGATACTTTTCTTCTACTCTGTGGGCGTTCTCTGGAGACATAACCTTCGATTTTTCCATACATCATATTTTACATTGGTACAAGAACTTAAAACATTTTTCCTGCAAGGTGTTTACATGCCTTCTCCAAAAATAGCATTCTCTTCACAACTGTCCTGTTGGCCATGCAATCAAATGACAACTTGTCAATGTCCCTGCTCCAACCAAACATGTTCTGCATCTTGTTATTTCAATCATAAGCAACAGCAGGCCATGGCTTCCACAGGAGCAGAATATGGTAAAGATGAAAACAAATCAGGGGGAGGGGGAAGTGGTTCGGCTCATAAAATGCTAGCCACACAAGCATGATGATCCGAGTTCAAATCCCCAGCACTCACGTGAAAAAACAAGTGCAAAACTCATCTACAGTCCCAGGGCTGGGAAGACAGAGACAGGAGGGTGGCTGGGGCTCGTTGGCCATCCAATAAAGCCAAGTTGACAACTCCAGATTCAGTGAGAGACCCTGTCTTAAAAAATGATGTGGAGGACCAGGAAATGAGGGGTGGATATGATCATATTTCATTGCACACAAGTATGAAATCTAAGAATAAAAAAATTAAAATAAAAAATGTGGAGAGTAATTGAAAAAGATATTGGATGTCAACCTCTGGCCTGTACGAATATGTGCACACACATATGCAAACACATACACAGAATAAATAAGTAAATTAAATAAATAAATAAATAAAATAAGTCAGGGCTTTCTGTTCGGGGATTCAGAATGATAGCTCACTTTCAAGGAATGTGGTGAATGTAAAGGAATCAAAGCAATAAGAATGGGGGGAAAAGCATAAGATGAGGGCTTATAAATATACCTCTAGGGCCAGTGAGATGGCTCAGTGAGTGAAGGGGCTTGCCACCAAGCTGATGACCTGAGTTCCATCTCTAAACCTACAGAGTGGAAGGAGAGAACTGGTCCATGCAAGTTGTCCTCTGACTTTCACATGTGTGCAGGCATGCATGTGTATACACACACACACACACACACACACATATACACTAATAAATGTGATTTATGGAAATTAATTTTTATTGATTTTTTTAAATTTTCATGCTATATTATAATATTGAGATTCCCTTTTCTATCCATATCTCCGCTTACTGTCCTCCACCCAATTCAATACACTCTAATAAATATAATAAATCCTAAAGAGTCCAATTTATGTCCCTAAATGCCCTCTGGCATGGATCCATCCACAGGAGCCTGGTTAACCTCTCAAGAGTCCCATCCTTAGAAGAAACCGACTTTCCTGCTCCCAGGAGCCATCAGTTGCCAACAGCATCTCAGGTAGGGTTGGGGTTTCTTACTCACTTTGCCATGCCTATATTGGGATTTTGTCTGGTTTGAGCTTACATGATACTTGTGCATGCTGTCACCATTGCTGTGAGCTTATATGAGTAACCAATTCACTATCTAGAAAACTATTTCCTTGTGGTCATCTGCCACCTCTGGCTCTTGTACTCTTTCCACCCCCTCTGCCACAATGATCCCTGAACCTTGGGAGGCAGAAGTTTGATATAGGTGTCCTATTCAGGGATAAGCATTCTGTAGCCTCTTGTTGCTGCACATGCAGGTTTCTGTATTGATAACCATTTGTCACATAGGGAAGCTTCTCTGATCAAAGCGGGAAGATGCATTCATCTATGGGTATAACAAGTCCACAATCAACATCATACTAAATGGAGAAAAACTCAAAGCAATCCCATTAAAGACAGGAACAAGACAAGATGTTGACTTTCTCCATTTTTGTTCAATATAGTATTTGAAATCTTAGCTAGAGCAGTAAGACAGACAAAGGAAATAAAGGTAGACAAATTAAAAAGAAGTCAAAGTTCTTTATTTGCAGATGATGTGATTCTATTCATAAAAGACTCTAAAGACTTCACTAGAAAACTTCTAGAGCTGATAAATACATTCAGGATATAAACTTAACACTCCAAAATCAATAACCTTCCTATATACCAACAACAAACATCAAGAAAGAAATCCAGAAAATGATCCCATTCACGATTGCCTCAAAGAACATAAAATATCTTGGAATAAATCTAACACAGGAAGTGAAGGACCTGTACAATAAAAACTTTAAGACATTGAAGAAAGAAATTGAAGATACAAGAAGATGGAACGACCTCCCATGCTCACGGATCGGTAGGATTAATATTATAAAAATGGCCATTATACCAAAATTTTTTTAAAATTTTATTTATTTTGTGTGTGTGTGTGTGTGTGTGTGTGTGTGTGTGTATTATTTGCATGTGTATAAGTGCACCCATGTCATGCAATACCCACGGAAGACAGAAGGGGGCATAGGATCCCCTGGAACTGCAGTTACAGACAGTTGTTAGTTGCCATGTGAGTGCTAGGATTTGAACCCAGGTTCTCTGCAAAAGCAGTCAGTGCTCTTAACCACTGAGCCATCTCTCCAGCCCTCATAAATGTTTCTTAAAAGTTTTTAAGCCGGGTGTGGTGGCGCAAGCCTCTAGTCCCAGCACTTGGGAGGCAGAGGCAGGTGGATCTCTGTGAGTTCAAGGCCAGCCTGGTTATACATAGTGAGTTCCAGGGCAGCTGCGGCTACAGGGAGACCCTGCTTCAAGAAGACTTTCAAAAAAGAGCTCCATTCCTAACATAAAGTGACCAGTGGAGGAATGAACCGACAAGCAAGATGAAAATAGCACTCAACTCATTAGGAACAGGCACTGAGCATCCCCCCTCATCCCTGGAGCTTTCATATTTCCTAAGAAGACCAGGTGGATAGACTCAGTACACAGAGCTCACCTGGCTGGAATGTGCACATGAGCAGCAGGATGACTGCTGTGATGTTAGCATTTTCATCCCTTTGACAAATACTGACATAAATTAACTACTTAAAAGATGGAAAGATTTGTTTTAGCTCCTGGTTTCAGAGGTTTCAGTGCATGATCGGCTGCATCCACTGCTCATACTTGAGGGAAGCAGGAAATCATGGTAACAGGAACATGGTAAAGGAGGCTGCTTACCTTACAGCAGGCAGGAAGCAGAGAAAGACAAGACGGGGCAAGGGAAAGATATACCCTTCAAAGGTATACCTTGGTGACCCACCTCTCTCCCCATCAGTTTCCTATTTGCACCCTCACCCCAAATTTATCACATTATGATTCCATCAGTGCACCAGTGATTGATTAGTTCAGAGCTCTCATGATTCAATCATTTCCCAAAAGCCCATCAGCAAGCAAGCAAGCCAGCCTTAAGCATGCAAGTCTTTGGGGAATGCTTCAGATTCAACTATAAGAATATTCTTTTCTCAATGCTCCCTGAGTTCTGGGTGGGTGAAGTTTAATATCGGAGTCCTGCCCAAGAATCAGCATTCTGCAGACTCTTACTTGCTACACTTTGGCCATTTGTGACTTTTTGTGTTTCTGGTTCTCTGTTGCATGCAGAAGCTTCATTAATGAGAATTAAGAGATTCATTAGTGACTTCTTTACCCCTGTTCTACGTTCCATGAGCCTTGGGTGTAGAGGTTGCATTGTAGATGTGTCACTTAGGGCTGGGCACTTCATAGACTATGTGCTCTGTGTGTGTGTGTGTGTGTGTGTGTGTGTGTGTGTGTGTGTGTGTGTACAGTTGTGGTTCTTGGTAATAGTCTCCATCTGATGCAAAAGAAACCTCTTTGATGAGTGGTGACTGGGATATTTGTCTGTAAATATAAGGATACGTATTTTGCACATAGTAAGAAATTACATTAGTCTAGGGACCTGACAGTCTTGGCATTTGGAAGAGGGGGCAGAAAGATTCTAAGAGCCAGGGAGGCAGTGCATGAACAAATGGAAATAGAGTCCTACAAGCTCCTGGGACCCTGCTCATATGAATCTATAGCAATGATGTCAGCATGCACAGGAACCATGCAAACTCAAGCAGACAAAAACCCAGCATAGACCTGGGGAAATGGACAGCAGACCCCAATCTTAGCTGAAAAATATTGGCAATTGATTACTGATAGGTGAGGAAGAGCTGATCTTCCTAAAGTGAGGGACTCTAGAGAGGCTGACTAGACCTCAGTAGATGAATTTGCACCGAGGAATGTCTGGGAACACTTGACAGAATAAGCCTTAACACAAATGACAGAATGTATGACTTCCAGTGGGGGGCTATGGGAGGGT
>NW_008360326.1:7666956-7675404 GCF_000622305.1 Nannospalax galili
GGTGCAGGTGGGGATGGAGGTATAAAGATTATTAAGATTGATTGAGATATCCTGTATGAAATACATAAAAATTCAATAAAAACAAATTTTAAGAAAAGAATATTCTTTTCTCTTCCTAATAATAAGCAACACTTTTGAGATTGAACTATGTACTAAGCACCATAGCCATACTATAGAGCTTTATCTCAAACAATGGTCAAAGGAACCCAGTGGAGGCCAGGCTAGAAGGCTCATCAGGCAGAACTGCTTCCCATCAAGCCTGATGATCCAGGTTTGGTCCCCAGGTCCCACGTAGTGGAAGGAGAGAACAACTCCTGAAAGTTATCTTACTGACCTCCTTCACAATGGTCATGGCATAAGTGTGCACATGCAAATAAATAAATGTAACGTTTTAATTAAAAAAGAAACCCAACAAGGGAAAAATAGTGCTGCCCCATTTTACAGATGAGAATGTCAATGTTTCTCATATTATTGCAGGGTTTTCCTGGTAGTAAGTATGAACCAAGACCTGAAGACAAGACCTACTGACTCCAACATAGAAGACCTAAGCCATTGAGACATATTCCATAAATTACAATTTGCTCAGGTTTTATAAAGATCTGTTTCATTTCTTTTGACAATGTCAATAAAGGTAATTAAAATAAATACATTGGCCTTCCTTAGGATACAGTGCTGAGCTGATGGAAAGCCTGGCAGAAATCATACCAGGCTAGTAGAGCCTTTATAGGACACAAAACAGGAGCTCTGCTGGCCTCACCTTCGTCTTTGTCTTGCTTTGTAGCCCCAACCTTGAGTACCTTGCCTAGAGCTGTTCATTTAATGAATGATTTGTAATAGTCATTCATGCTATTAGCAGTGCAGTTACAAGAATGGGTACCAAGTCAAATACACTGGTGTTCAAATCCTAGCCATGCTTATTTACTGATTGAAATTTGAACATTATCGTACTGAACCTGAACAGCCTCGTCAATAACAGACCATCCTACTGCCTATCACCTAGTATGGGAATGGTTAAATTGAGATTAGATGAGCCTGTTACACAGACTGCAATGCACAGTAGAGCCTGCTTTGCTTCCTTTCACTCTAGTTATTGTTTGAAAGACTAGAAAACAAAACAAAAACTTCTTGTTAAATAAACCAGAGATGACAATAGTTTAAATACTGAAACAAATATATCTATTGTTGATATAAACATATTTAAGGCCTACATATCAAGCTGTTTAAATTGCAAAACTGATCTTTGCAAACTAGAATCCCAGTCTCACAAATCTGCTCTCTGCTCATCCTCAAAATTCCATCCATCCTCAGTTCTTTGGGTTGTGACTGTTTTATGAAGGTCATGGCAACACAGAGATCTAGCCTGTCAATTACACCTCGTAGATATAAGGGCACACAGATAAAATCTATTAGGCCAGCAGGGCACCCATTAATGTTCAGTGGCAGTAATTAAATCCTGATGGAAAAATAACTACAAATATTTCCCCAAAACTGAACCAGATGTTTTAGCAACTGGATGAAGGCGCAGACCTGAAAAATCCCACATGCCATAGGCAAGGGCCCTTCAGGAGGAAACCTTCTGGCTGCACACTGTCTCAGCCTGCTGGCAATGTGAAATAACAGCCTATAAAAGGTCCCCCCTCATCCCCGTTGGTGTAACCGCGGTCCATCGAACACACAAAGCAACAACCAGAACTGTAAATTGACTAAAAAAATCCTTCTAATAAGAAGGCAAACAATGCACACATTTCCATGTGCACGTGGGAGGCCTCCATCAATTCCCAGTAGCGCTCCAGCTTAGTCACACCTCATCTATCATCTTCCCAGGTAGCTTGCCCACGATACGATTTCCTAATTAATAGGCAGTAAAAATATTAATTATTGCCATTTTCATTTAGTGTTCAATTAACAATGAAAACACAAAATGCATTTCATGACTGGCCAAAGGTGACCTGGGGCCCACTAAATCAATAGCATCTTTTCCTTCCTGTCTTTGAACTTGGCGCTTTTCTCTCTCCATTCTATTTTGCTTCTCTGAGATGCCTACCTACTTGTGACCTATTACCCCTCACAGTAGCTCATTTAAATATCTTGACAAAATGTTTTCCTGTGAGGCGAAGCTCCTTCTAGCCCTGGCATGAATATCTACCATGAAGCTGTCATGTTATCCTGTCACAAAATGAGATGAGAAGTTATTTGATCTGTGGAGACTTAAATTAATAACGGTGGCACTGGTTTCCATCAGCAGGGCTAGCAGCTGTGGCTGAGGGGAGCCTTGAAGCAGCTGGACTTTAATTCAGTGCAGAGCACCTTGAACTTCAAGAAGGGAGGATATTCACCAGCCAGGGCGTCCATACAAGACTGTGGAGCACAACTGAGTGACACCAGCCACCGTCTCCTTAGGCTGGTGAATATCCTCTGTCAAGTCAATTGCTACCCTGGTAAATATCTTATTAGAGTTAATTTATCTCCAATGTTAAGGAGGTTAACGACACTGCTATTTTGTCTGCTACTGTGTTTTCCTGCATGGCTGTGGGAGAACATTCTGGGTTACCTCTTCTGAAAGAGGACTCACAGAAAGAACTTGCATGGACAATAAATAACCTTTCAGGAAAATAACTTATCCTTCAGAAAGAGGAGATCAAGCAAAATAATGTTAATTGCAGAGTCACTGGAGGACACATTTTTCACCATTCGAAAGAGACAGTGACATAGTCACATGTTCTAGAAAACACAGTACCACACCAAGTCCTGTAGTAGAAGCTATAGCTACAAGCAGTGATCCGGTGCATGTTTCCCTTGTCTCCCTGAAACTCAGGATTTTGTTTTTGTTTCCATTTGTTTTGTTAAGACGGTCTCACTGTGTAATCCTGGCTGAATTGGAACTCATTATATAGACCAGGCTGGTCTTGAACTCAAAGTTCCACCTGTGTCTGCCTCCCAGGTGCCTGAGGTATGGCCACTACACTCAGCTACAACTCAAAGTTTGTATTGTAGTCTGTTGTTATGGTAATAGCTAAATTAAAAAAGAATGCTTATATGCAATAGTTCATGGGGTTGTATACACAGTTTTGAATGTCATCTTTTTTAAAAAAAATTTAAGTTTTATGTGTATAAGCATGCATGCCTATGTGTAGGTATATGATCCACAAGGTGCCCACAGATACTAGAAGGTGTCAGATCCTCTGAAATTGGAGTTACAAGTTGTTGTCAGTCACCTGAAATAGATGCTAAGAACTGAGCCCAGGCTTTCTGTAAGAGCAGCAAATGCTGTTAACCACTGAGCCATCTCTCCAGCCCCTTGAATGTTACTTTTAAATCAGCGAATACAATCAGAGGGACAGCTTAGAGTGTTCTGTTGACTCTTCAATTTGATCACCTCTTATAAACCCTCTTATAAAGACTCTTCTTAGGGCCAGTGAGATGGCTTAGTGGATAAAGCACTTGCCACACAAGCCTAACTGATAACCTGAGTTGGATCCTAAGAAGCTATGTAAAAGAATAGCCAGATGTAGTGGTAGGAGTCTGTAATTCCAGCACTCCTAGGATGAGATGGGCGGAGGAGAGAGGAGAACCATCTGGAAGCTTGTAAGCCAGCTAGCCTGCATCAGGAAATATAGTAACAGAAAAAAAGAAAAAAAAAAAGATGACACTGCCTCAAGAACAAGATACATACTCAGAAATAATAATAATAATAATAATAATAATGAATAATATAATAGCAATAAATTTCATAAAACTGTTCTTGAAGCTCTTTGGGAGATCAGTTCATCATTATATTTTGAATTATTTTTTTTCCTTCTAAAACCTATTAAATTCTACCCACCAAACCAAAGACAGAAAGAAAATCTGCTGTTCTTTAACTTCTGCCAATCAACGCATTCTCCAATACTAACATAGAAAATGAATCCAAGCATATGCTACAGTGTGATCTGAATAAAAATTTCAAAGGACCCCTTAACCTCTCACCCTTGTCTCATTTGAGAAGCAGTTTTGGATTGACTAGTAAAGCAAATAAGTACTAAAATGTTATCACGCGGCCCTACATGAAAGCAGGCCGGACTTCACCCAGGATGAGTCCAAGCTGTGGCGGAGGTCAGACCCAACTTCTTAATCCAGTGCTTTCTTCATTTAAAAACGAGTGCCTGCTGTTCTCGCATCTCTTCACTCACCTTTGCTCCTCTTTGAAGGGTCTTTCCCACAAAGAATCAAAAAGTTGATCACTTCATGAAATTTTCACTAGAAGGAGTTGGTATAAACAACAGAGATGAGGTACAATTGCGACCTGGAGAAATCAGCTGGGTTACCCACTAGCTGAGTGATTTTCCCCTTTGTGCCACCCTGACTGAGTACAGCTCAAACATTCACATGCTGAAATGGATGCAGCGTGTCCCCGAGGATTCCTTTGCTGCTGCTTCATCCTTGGTGTGATGTCTTAGATACACCTAGTGGGAGATCCTTAGGTCATTAAGTCAGAGACGGGGAGTAAAGTAATTCTCAGGGGACCCTTGAGTTAGTTTTCCAGAGATGGTCTTTATTAACGGAGTAAGCCTGTCCCTTCCCCTGTTCTCTCTGCCGATGTGAGCTCTGTCTCCTACATGAGGCTGTTGAACACTAAGCACACACGTGTGGCTCAACCAACCACACTACCCAGTCCTGGACTTTGAGCCTTGAAATAGCTACATCCATATCTCTTCAAAAATAGCCTGTCTCAACTATCTCACTACGTACCGACAAAGAACTAGTACATGTACTTTACCAAACAAGAAGTATTTTTTTTCTTATGGAACTGTAGGACAACTCTTGAATAATCAGAATTATAAATATTAGTTCTATAAATCCCAGCATCCACACATAGACACACATACCTATATAAAATTCGTGCCCCCTGGCTTTTTGGCAGACAGCAATTTGAATCATCTATTCTTTTATTATCCCTGGTGTACAGACCATAGCTTTCATAGCATATGGAAATTAACATGAATTCACTATCATCTAGCACTCTAGACTCATTAATTCTAATTACAACTTGAAGCATATATGTGCTTATCCCCCTTGAACACATGAGGGTACTAAAACTTGGAGAAGCTGAGCAATTGTAGGGATCACACAGCTGTCAGTTCAGAAAGGACTTCAAAGCTTGTGCCCTTTGCATGAAACCAGTCTGCCTCCCAGTTTTGTGTGCCTTGCGTTGACATTCCCCACCCTTGGAAATAGCTAACATCTCCAGGCTAAATGTAAGTCCAGATAGCAAATACTTCATCCGTTTTGACAACAGTCATTAACCTTGAGCACCTAGAGGAATCTGTTTGGCTTGTGAATCACTGTGTTTTGAAAATCATTCCCACATCCTTGGTAAAATTTAGAAATGTAAAGATGAACTGAATCATTCCCACGAGTACCATGGCTTGTCTGGTAGATTTTTTTCCTGTTGTTCTGTCACATAAGTGTGTTGTTGGTTGCACGCAGAAGGGGACAGGAGCTATTTTAAGTTCTAGTGCTTAAGGGGCATAACTGCTAAAGAATAGAATGAGCAGAGTTTACAAAATCAAGATTGGAAAACAGGAAATGGACAAGGATGGCTAAGGGTGAGAATGTAGGAAGAAGATCATCCCCGATGCCACTGCACAACTGCGCAACACCAACCATAAGCTCCACAGGGCCTGTCACTCCAGCTGGTCTACACCTCTAAGTCCTTCTGCTCAGTTTAAAGTGCCCAGAGAGTATCAGACTGTGGAATCTCAGTTTCTGTCCTTGCTTCCACCTGGCTTCTAGGAAACAGAGAAATTAGATAGATTTGGTATTAAAGCACAACCTGACCTCCCAATTGAGATTCACCCAACCAGGAGGGGAGGGTTCTTGGACTCCCTTGTTGAACACCAAAATAAACAAAGACAAGGGAACACTGCAAATTTCTTTGAAAGACTTCTATATGGTTCTATTACCCATAAAGTAATCATAAGCAGGGGTTGGAGAGATGTCTCAGCAGTTAAGAGCACTGGCTCTTCTTACAGAGGACATGGGTTCAAGTCCCAGCACCCACATGGCAGCTAACAACCATGTGCAGAAACTCCAGTTCCAGGGGATCTGACCCCTTCTTCCGACCTCCAAGGGCATTGCAAGACATGGGTGCACTTATGTGCATTCAGGCAATACACTCATACACACAAAATAAAAATAATTTAAAAATTAAATAATCTTAGATATCTGTTTAAGAACACAAAGAGATGAATCTATTTCTTAATTCCTGAATTTATAAGCATGTTTGAAGTATTTTAGTTTTGAACGTATTAGTACTTATTTTTCAGTATTTGGTTTTGATCGATATGATACATTATATAAGAAAAAGATTTTGTGGTTTTGTTTAAAGAATTTCTAGTATTTCTACTTGAAAACATGGAAAAATATTGCCCTTGGTAAAAAAGAGCACTCAAGAGGGAGCTGTGGCCCTGAGGAGATGAAGCCAAGAATCCTGCTCTCCACCTCCACTTACTCTCCGGCATCTCTGCTGCAAGGTCATTTGTGACTTGGGACTCACACTATCCCAGTAGAACATCTATTAACAATGTCAAATATGGCAGTACCTGGAATATAGGAATATAGTGAACAGTCAATGATTATCAAATAAAAACTTTTATCATTTTACAGGACTGCATCCTGAGGTACAAACTATCAGTCGATCACAAATTCCTCCCACTATTCTTGCTCATAAGGGCAACTCTGTCTCCTAAGTACCTCTAAACAGCCAGTTCCAAAGAGGGTTGTCTTTACTGGGTTCTAAAAATTAAACCACTACTATAAACCACTTTCAGATTCTCTCTGAATGAACTCATTTGCCTGGGGAGCATCATCGGTAGACAAATCATCACTTAGGGTACCAGCCAAATCCAAGGCTTTGTGGGGAGGAGTGGGCACAGAGAGTACAAAACATACTTCCTGTCTTCTTAGAAGCCTGTGAGTTAATTAATGACCAATATACAAAGCAGACATATACAGACTTTACCAACAGTAAACTCATCAGGGTTGTTTGAGCTCAGGTGAAGGGTGATCACTGGGGACACCCAAAAGCAGAGAAGAGGGAGATGAGACTCTGTAGAACATATTTGCCCATGAGCGGACTAACAGAAGACTATAGCTTCAAAAAGAAAAGAGAGCAGAGTCTGTCTAGCCAAGTAACCTAGAAGTCAGGACAGAATAGAGCAGGAAAGTTTCGGTATACACTGGGGATTTTTTTTTTTTTTTTCAGTATCTAGAGTTGTCCATGAACCAAAGAAATGTGTGGGTTTCCTCATCTCTACCACACTAGAGTGAATGTCCCATCTTCTTCATTAGACCACCTGCAAATTTGTATTAATGTGCCATGTGGCTCCAGAAAATTCCTGGTAGCCTCTCTTACCCTGAATTTATATGCTGATCATAGCTATCCAACTAGTTTTTCAATTGTATACACTATATACATTCCTTTCTAGTTTCATAAACATATGTTTCAAACTGTTCAGTATTTTTTAAAAAAGTTTTCCCTCAAAAGGATTTCAGAATCCCTGGGGACCACCCAGAATTCCTTAGGGCTTTTCTAAGTATCTGAGTCCCCATAGCCTTACAGAGCTGGATGGGAATCCTCTGAAGGGAAGCTTACATTTACAATATGGAAGGTAGCTCAGGGACTTTAAGTTAGATGCCAAGAGGGATCCTAACAAAAAGCATTGTGTGAGTCTTTTGTTTGAAATGTTATTTTTACGATGCCAGCTATGGTAATTGTGCTGTCCCTGGAGCATTCGAAGTAGGTAGCTAATTTTCAGTGATTCAGACCAGTGTTGTTACACTTGGTGTTTATGGTCCTGATCTCATCTGATGATGGCTGCTTGTTTCTCTCAGTTGAATCATAAACATTCTTTCATCTCTTGGATTTTATTTCCCTCCTTTGAAATGTCTAGTTATCTTGGGTCTTGTGGTACTTAGTCAACCCAATGTCCCAGCTACATTCACACTGAATGGGTGTGAGAAGCCTGGGTACATTGACTTACTGAGCTTTAATTTCAAATCTTCAGTATTTAGCTCTTGAATTCACTCGCATACCATTTACATATTTTCACCTTTAAACAATGGTCTTTAACATAAAGTTGGGGACCATGTTAAAGTGGACACTAGGGGAAGTTGGAGGAGGGGAAAGAGTATACATGTATGAAATTCTCAAAGAATAAAAAATTATGTAATTTTTAAATTGTCTTCTTTAAAGACCCTGGCATGATGGCTCATCAAAATGGCTCAGTGGATAAAGGTGCTTGCCACCACGCTTGACAACCCGAGATCAATCCGTGGTTCTACATGGTGGAAGGAGAGAACAGATTCCGATAAGTTGCCCTCTGACCTTCAGACACCTGTCATGGCAGCCGTGCCCCCACTTACATTCACACACACACACACACACACACACACACACACACACACACA
>NW_008360326.1:7675538-7739084 GCF_000622305.1 Nannospalax galili
ATCAATAAATACATAAAATAAAAAAATTATTAAAATAGCCTTTAAAATTTTTGTCAGTACCACTTAGATGAGTTAATGAAATCATTGCATCTCAGTCCTAATGGATTTTACCAAGACTTCCAGGACTTTTTCTGCTACAGCAAAGGAGCATTTTAAAGATGTGACAGGACAGCCAAGATGGCTCAGTGGGTAAAGGTGCTTGCCATCAAGCCTCATGACCTGAGTTCAATCCCCAGGCCCTACATGGGGGAAGGAGACTAGTCATCCACTATGGGTGAGTGGAAAAAGGAGAGATTTACTTGCCTTACATTAGTAATTATTCTTGTTTTGTGCTTACTCAGCAAATATACATTGACACCTTACTGTGGTTGATTAAGCTACATGCTGGTAAAAGAAGAAGATCTGGGCTGGAGAGATGGTTTAATAGTTAAGAGCACTTGCTCTTCTTGCAAAGGACCTGAGTTAGGTTCCCAGCACCCATATAGTGGCTCATAGCTGTCTTCAACTTCATTTCCAAGGGATCCAGTACCCTCTTCTGGCATCTGTGGGCACCAGGCCTGCAAGTGGTCCACATACATACATTCAAGCAAAATACTTATACACATAAAAAATTAATTTTTAAAAAAGAAGAAAGAAAAAGTAAAAGAGACTTTGAATCCAGAGGCAATAAGCAATGAGTTTAAATGTTTGCATATCAATGCTTAGTTCCTAAAAATTTGGAAAATTATACCCAGAGTAGACCAAATATGTTAATTTCTATTGCTCTATAATGAATTACCTGCCACTTAATAGCATAAAACTACAAGCATTTCTTATCTCCTACTTCCTCTGAATCATTAATCCAGATGCAGTGAGCAGGGCACCTCTGGCTTAAGGTCTCTCATGAGGTTGTGTCAAACTGTTGGCTGAGGCTCTGTCCCCGCTTACAGCTCATCTTGTGGAGGATGTAATCACCCCGAAAGACCGCTGACAGTTTCCAGTTTCTTGCTATTTCTTGGACTAAGAGCTACAGTTTCTTGTTGGCTGATCACCAGAAACCTTATTTAGTTCTTTGTCACATGGCTTTCTCCATGGGGCATTCCATAGCATGGCTGCTGGCTTCTCTCAGAGCATGCAATGAGTAAGGAATGTGTATGATAAAAACCATGGTCTTCCTGTAATCTAATCTCAGAAAAGACATGCTGTTACTTTTGCTGCATTCTATTTGCTAGAAACAAGTCACTAAGGGCCAGAAAGATAGCTCAGTCTGTAAAGTGCTTGCCAGCACAAAGACCTGAGTTTGAGCATTAGAACCCATGTGCAAATTCTGGTGGCACATGCTTGTAATCCCAGCACTGGAGAGGCAGAGAAAAGATAATCCCTGGGGCTTGCTGGCCAGTCAGTTTAGCCTAATTGTTGGGCTTCAGGCCCATGAATGACCCTGACTCAAAAGGAGGTGGGCAACATTCCTGAGGATGACACCTGAGATTGTCTCTCAGACTTCACATGCATAAAAATAACAATAAAAATATAAAAAAGAGGGGCTGGAGAGATGGCTCAGTGGATAAGACCACTGGCTACTCTTGCAGAAGACCTGGCTTTAATTCCCAGCACCCATATAGCAGCTAACGACCATCTGTAACTCCAGTTCCAGGAGATCCAATGCCTTCTTCTGACCTCCATGGGCATTACACAACACAGGTGCACTTACATACATGCAGGCATAACATTCACACAACATAAAAATAATAAAATATATAGGGAGGGAGGGAGGAAGGAAGGAAGGAAGGAAGGAAGGAAGGAAGGAAGGAAGGAAGGAAAGAAGGAAGGGCAGTCATTAGGTCTAATTCATACCCCAGGGGTAAGACTATCATGTGATCATGAGTACCAAAGTGGGGCAGAAGCTCATTTAGGTCCGTCTTGAGAACACTCACCACACTCTCACCCTCTGTATGCTTAGTGGTATTAAACTAGTTGCTTTATTCAAGTATAATCAGATAAGAGACCAAGAGTAGAAATAAGGTTCTTATAATGGTCAAATTTGTTGGGTTACCTATATGTCCTGGTTTGTCTGGGCCAGTCATAGTTTAGGCCTGTCATCCCATCTTGAATGGCAGCATCATTCAATTTCACAAGTGTCCAAATTTAAATGATGCATAGTATCAGAATTATCAAATAAAACTGTGATTAAAGAAATGTTCTGTGTCTATGTTCACTCAATACGGTGGCCACTAACCGCGTGTAGCTACTGACCACTTAAAATCTGTCCAGTGCAATCGAGTCACTGAAATCTAAATTTTTATTTTATTTTCATTAATTTAGATTTAAATAGCCATAAGTAGCCAGTGATGACTGTATAGACAGAAGATGAGACTGTGGTCACTCTAAGAGCCATCTTCAGTGAATTAGAGACCTGAGATTCAAGAGTCTGATCTGACTCCCTTGGGCTTATTGTGATTGTTTGAATTCTCTGGATACTGATGAGGAACCCTCATCTACAAAGAGAAGCCAAACTCAAGGAAGCTTGCATTGCTCCTCCCAGCTTTCCTTCCTCCTTTCCACTTATTCTATCATTACTCTGATCAGAGCGTCACCTTCACCACTACCTCCTTGAGAGTACTGCTCTTGTTAAGGTCCTAAATGACCTCTCATTTGACAAGCCCCATCTATTTTTTAAAATCTTTCTAAATTTCTCATCCTTCTGATCTCTAATTTCTGATTATTCCTATTTCTTTTTAAAGATTTTTTTTTTATTTTCAATTATGAGAGAGAGAGAGAGAGAGAGAGAGAGGGAGAGAGAGAATATATGTATATGAGTATGGGTGCCCATGGAGGCCAGAAGGTGGCAATGGGTCCCCCAAAGGGGAGTTATAGGCAGTTAAGTCATCTGACACGAATGCTGGGAATGAACTCTGGTCCTCCACAAGAGCAGCAAGCATTCAACTGCTGAACCATCTTCCAGTCCGCCATCCCTAATCCTCGAAACCTACTGCTCTTGCTACCTGAGATACTCATTTTCATTCAATTTTCTCGTCTTCTCATTCTCCTTTGTTCTTCCTTTCCTCCGTGTCCTCTAAATAAGGTACCTTGGTGTGTCAGGTCAGTTCTACTCCAACATTCATCCATTGCCAATCAAACCAGTTCCTTCTGGCTCTACTTCCTTATTTTAGTCCAAGCCACCGTCACGGTCACCTCAGCCGCCATCATGCTGCAACTGGGCTCATGATTTCTGCTCCTACCTTTCTCCATTCTGCAGGCAGTGAGCTTCCAAAATGCAAGTAAAAATACCCCCTCCACATCGTAAAACTCTTCATGGTGGCTCTAAACCCACTTGACCTGGCACTCGGCTGGACATTTATCTCGTGTGGTTTCCCCATCTTCAGCCAAAGATTTAAGTGCCTCAAGTATACCAAGCACTTTCCTGCCTTCATGGCTTTGACTGCTTGCTCCTTTTCTTAGAATATCTTTCCTGTATTTATTTATTTAGTGGGTATTTATGTGTGTGAGTGTACATGTGTGCAAACCATTGCACATATACGGAGGTCAGAGAACAACCTCAGGTATTAGTCGCCCCCTCTACCTTGAGGCATGGTCTTTTGTTGTGTGTTGCTCTGTCGTCCAGGCAAGCTGGTCCACAAGCTTGTGGAGTTTTCCTATCTCCACATTTCCACTTCTCATCTCGCTGTAGGAGTGCTACTACATCTGGCTTTATGTGAGTGCCAAGGATTCAGTTTTCCAGCTTGTAAAACAGACTCTGTACCCATTGAGCTATCTTCCCGGCCCTAGAATGTCTTTTCTTAACTTGTATAGCTCCTCCCTGTCTCTGGCGTTCCCAAGTGTCAGCATCTAAGATTACTCCTTTATATCACCTCAATCTAATCTATGTGCCTGTTATTCTCCCAGAATATCCTGAGTTTCCTTTTATATCATTTATCATAATTTAATGAGTTCATTCATTTAATGTATGAACTTCTCTAAGATGTAAGCTCTATTAGTGGGGGCTTCTGTTTTAGTCCTTGTTGTACAAAATGTCAAGAACAGGGCCTGGCACGCACTAGGTGCTCAATAAATATTTATCAATTAAATAAGTTTCCTTCCATAATATCTTATACCATTTGGCATTAGCCTTAGACCTTGTTTGAAATTCCTCTGAGGACAGTTTAATATTTTATGTTCTTTGATGATTCGTCTGTATATTCAGTTAAGTCTTTTCTAATCTATTCTTAACTATTTGGCAGTCCTCATGGTTGGAGAGCTCTTGAAGGTTCTCTGCCATCTGGGAGGAAATAAAGGACAGAGCAAAGGAATCCAGTCTGAGTTATTCATGGTCTGGCTGTGCCAGGGGTTATACCCTTTAAGATTATGCTCCAAGCTCCAAGACCATTGGCAATTAGCTGATAGGAATCTTGTGCTTTGTACCCCGTTACATTTGTGCAATTCATTCTTTGCTCTGCCTTGAATCCATCCGTCTCCTCTTATATCTCTGGGTGTCCCTTTTCAGGATGGACTTCTGCTGTTCCTTTTTTGGTTTTGTTGTTGTTTCCAAGCTTGGGGTTTTGGCTTTGACCTTCCTGAGCAATTTGATTGGTTCCTACGGAGAGTGCCTTTGCTCTTTTATATGTCAGAGGCCACTAGTTTGAACTTAATATGAGATATACAGCCTCCTTTGGCACAGCCCCAGCATCTCTGCCTCTTTTCAGCCTTCCCTGACCCTCCTGTTGAGACACACCCTATGCACTACCTTTACAGACAGCCTTGTCCGTTAAGGAATGACCATGCGTGACTTCGGCTGCCTTGCTTCAAAAGGTGTCTTAGTTTCACTCAGAGTTCATCCCCATTTCTATAATGTTTTTGGTTTCCTTGGTTCACAGTAAGAACCTGGTACTTCTGCTGTAAAAACTGAGTAGTAACCCATCACTTAGGGATATTGGGAAGGGCACTGTGTTCCAGCAGATGACAGCAGTTACCAGAGAGTCTGTGCCTTCTATATTTGTGACATTCTCTGAACACTTGTTACCATCCAGTACAGTTGATGTCACAAGGGTTCAATGCCTCACCATCCAAAGAGCCTCTGAGATCATTCTCATTATATTTCTGTCCACAAAGGCTAACTCGGCAGACTCCTGAAAAATCTACGGCTTTATTGCTATAAATTCTCATTGTTTTACTCTAAAGAGCAAGCTCTTTATAGAATGTTTCCAGAACAAGTCCTCCTTTCTCTTATAATTATATTCTACCACTGTAAAACTGTGTTTCCATAAAACATATCCATATGCATATTCATTAAATATTCCATTAATACAAAAGTATCTAACCAGCACACATTCTCTGTTTCTCAATGCAATTATATTACTCTACTCCAGGCATTCATGAAGTGTCTTTCCTTTAGCTAATATAAGTGTGTTGAAATGTCAAACTGATTGAGTCACAGTGTGTCAGTGTCACCTTAAATTACTCACACAGCTTCTTGGATTTCAATGTCTTCATCTATGAAATGGACATAAATAGTACCAGCTACCTCACAGGATTATGAAATAGTATGTAAGTACCATGCAAGAGGTATTGCAAACCTTCATCATCCTCTCTTGTTTAGGGATGGAGACCAAATCAGTCCAGAGAAGATCCTCTTGACTCTGGGAGAATCTCTAAAATGCCTGACTTGAAGTTATACATATGTCAACAGTTCCATTGTCTTGAACAAAGAGTATAAAGAAATCTTGCAGGAATCAGTCAACCATGCTTTCTTTGAAGTGTCTAATATTATGTTGATCATTATGAAAGAGCAGATCAATGTGTATAAGGAATCCAGAATCACTGGAGAGGACAGTCCAACATCCATGTTCCTTATTCACCATGATTTGATGTCAACAGACCTTATTGGCAAGGACCAAAATGGCACTCAAAACTAGTGTCAAGGAAGAGTGAGGATGCCAGGCTGGTGTCGCAGAGTTTGAGTTAATAAACAATGAACTTTTGGGTCACCACTGTAGCCTGGAGGAGGACATGGACAGCCAGTGTTTCCCAGCAACATCAGGAAAGCTTTATCTTAGAATGTGATTAATCTTCAAAAGAAACAAGCTAGGCTCCAAGAACCATAGGAATTGACTGATGAGATTCTCATTTCCTCCTCCTCTCCCCGCCTCCTCGTGTCACTCTCCTTTTCTCCCTCCTAGAAGTGTTCCCTAAATATCATTATTCTGTATAAAATATGAGGAGCTTTTGCCTATGAACTTCTAGAGTCTAGAATTTCCAGGCTATCTGAAGAGTTCCCAAAGATCAACCAAGACCTAGGATGAAGATGAAAATGAGCTTTCCTAGAAAATTTTGAACTCTCCTTAATTCTGAAATAAGGTAATGTTACAGGGTAGTGGTAGAAGATTTTTAGGCAGCAACTTGAAACTAAGGAATACCATAAATCAATCAGCTCTGCGTGGCAAAATCTATATGAAGACCGTTGTGAGACTATCTCACTCCTGTTTATAGGGGAAAATAGTAGAGAACAACCAGAGACCACTGGTCCCAGAGTCCCATCCATTGTCTCTGCGGGGAGGTGGCTGCCACCTCCTGTGTGGCCAGGACAGAGATTCAACTTTGGGATCTGGAGGTTCCCATTCTCAGTCAAGATTCTGGCCCTCCGATATCTCCTCAACTCCTTTCCCACACTGAATCACAGAGATTGCCATCCTTAGCCAAGCTCTTCTGACCGCCCTGCAGCATGACCTATTCCTTAAGTACTTGCTATCAAGTCTAGTCTAGCAACATTCTTTTCTCTTATATTTTTATTCGTTATTTTTATTTTATGTGTATGAGTGTATTGCCTGCATGTATGTAAGTGCACCTATGTCATGCAATGCCCACAGAGGTCAGATTCCCTGGAACTGGAGCTATGGATGGCTGTTAAGTTCCATGTGGGTTCTGAAAATCAAATCGAGGTCCTCTGCAAGAGCAGCCAGTATTCATCGCTGAGCCATCTCTCCAGCTCCCCACCATTCTTTTCTAACAACTATGCAATGTTTCCTTTTCTTTCTGTGTTTTCATGTCCTCACAACATGATTCAACTCTTCTATTTCATTTTCCACACTAGTGATCCCTTAGCCAAGTTTGATTCTAAATCCCAATTTCCTTTACCTACAATGTGTAATAAAATTGCTATACACTGTACCCTGTCTAACGATAGTATATAGTCACACCCAGCACAGATCACATGCTTCACATTTTTAAACTATTCTTCTTAATGAAGAGAGAACAAAACATTATTTTCAGCCATCCATGAGGTAAGAGTTCAATCTTGATGTGATATAATCACCTTATTTAGAGATTTATTAGTCTCTGTTGTCTCTCTTTCTAGCTATATATTTCTATTGTTATTACAAACAATAATGATGGTTATATATTAATTTCTTGATTGATTTTTATGCCACCTGGTTCACTTATCATACCAAAGAACTTAAAGTGACTTAGTAAGAGTACATAAAATATAGCAATACAGCACAGATTTAAAATAACTGGGAGAAGTTAGGGAAACAAAAGTCCAGGCTTGAAATTCATTTTAGGATGAAACTAAAGCAAAACTTCATACCACTTGGATCCATACAGCTACTCTGAGTGGACCCCCAGTCTGGCACTCAGATTTCTATGTAACTGTGTCAAAAGGAACACCTAACCATGGGAAGGACTTGCATTGTTAATGAGACAAATGCAAAATAGCCATTCAGCACACTAATTTGGGAGAAGACCAGACAGGAAAGTCTCCCATGGGGGCCATTAAAAAGCATTCAGAGAAGTGAATACCCAAGCAGTCTAACAGGGAGCACACAGAAATCTTGTAGTGCTGGAGAACAGTGCTCCCCACCAAAAATCTATGGCGTCTTTCCCAAGGACAATGGAGTGTAAACATCTTGACAGGCTGCTTATGAGTGACACAGTGCAGACATACAGATCACTAGTGATTCGCTTAATCCAGGAGTAAATACAAAGATCTGGAAGAACAGATGCAGTCTAGCTTCCAGGAAATATTCCCTGGAGAGGACATCTGTCAGTAGAGTTTTGATTGAAAGTGGGTGCCAATTGCCACCAATGAGAAGCCAGCCTCTTGTCAGTCACTCCATAAGTTACAGGATCCTCAGACCAACCATGAGGGTGAGAAGAATTACTCACTGATGATGATGTTGGGCCTCTAAGAAACTCATCATCATAGACTGATGATGTTGGGCCTCTAAGAAATGCATCATAGCTGAACAGTAAGGTGAGAAGAATTTGAAAGTCATCACATGATTCCTACCTCATCATTTAAGAAAATAGTAATTCTAAGGCCAGGCATGGTGACGCACGCCTTTAGTCTCAGCACTTGGGAGGCAGAGGCAGGCAGATTTCTGTGAGTTCAAGGCCAGCCTGGTCTACAAAATGAGCTCCAGGCCAGCTGGGGTTACAGGGAGATGCTGTCTCTAAAAGACCGAGAGAGAGAGTAGTTAAAAAAAAAAAAAAAAGAAAAGAAAAGAAAAGAAAAGAAAAGAAAAGAAAGGGAGAAGAGGAGAGAGAGAGAGAGAAGAGAAGAGAAGAGAAGAGAAGAGAAGAGAAGAAGGAGGAGGAGGAGGAGGAATAGTAATTCTATTTATTTGGTGAAGACAGGTCTCATGTATCCTAGACTAGCTTCAAACGTGCTATGCAGCCGAAAATGACCTTGAAAGTATGATCTACTGCCTCTACTTCCAGAGTCCTGAGATTACCAGTGTGGCAACATGGTTTATGTGGTGCTGAGAATCAAATCTAGGGTTTCATACTTACTAGGCAAACACTCTGTCAACTGAGTCACTTTCCTAAGTCCTATACTTTATTATGAAAATTCTCAGACATTCCTAAAGGCACAGAGAGGAACATAGCAAACAGCTACATACCAACTCTCTAGGCAGACTGACATTACTATCTTCCCTCACTCTGGTCAGTTCACCAAGTTTCCTCTTGGTTGTTGTCTCCTTCATATCTAAGAAATAGAAACAGACTGACAAGGTTGCTTTTTTCCCATTACACCAGCAGAGAATGTCCTGGCTGTTAACGTTTATAAATCTCTAACTGCCTTTGTTAGATGGCTCAGGGCTCCGTTGTGTAGAGCACAGTGTGCTTTATTTTTCCCTTGGCTTGCATGCAGGTACAATAGGAGACCAAACTCATAACGCTGCGCTGGAGAAGGAAAGGCTTGGCTGTTGGTTCATCTGCCAACTTCTGTCAAAAGGAAGTGCCAGTTGCCCCTTTCCATGACCAAAGTGTGTCTGGTAACACAAAATAAAATGCAGGATTGGCCAATATCATTTTTCTTCAACTTGGCTGAACATGAATAATACATATTGGACAATGATCTATTTCCTGGGTACCATTTTCTAGGCAAGTGAACCCTTTCATATAAATAGTAAAATGCTTAATTTAAGAAATTAAAGTAGGAACTGGAGAAATGGCTCATAAGGATCTGAGTCTGGATCTCCAGTATCCACAGAAAAAGCCAAACATGGCAGCACATGCCTACAAACCCAGCTCTGAGGGGCAGAGACAGGCAGATCCCACGTCCTTCCTGGAAAGCCAGTCTAGCTGAAATGGCAAGCTCCCTATTGTGTGAGAGCCCATCTCAAAAAATAAGATATCAACCTCTGGTCTCTTATATGCAACCCATATGGGAGAGCACATCTGTACATACACATGCACACACACAGTATGAGTTTTTAAAGTAGACTTTCCATTGTCTTCCATATTCCCTTCTATATAAACTCTGGGAAGCCACAAAAAGTAAAAGAATTTTTGTTACCCACCCTGAATAGCCTAAATTTCAAGAAAAGAATTAAAAAAGCATTAGTGACTTCTACATTCACCCTTTAGTTAATACAATAACTAAACTCTGAAAGTTCAGAGACAATCAGTGGCACAAAACATATGCTAGATAGATGATAGATGATTGATAGATAGATAGATAGATAGATAGATAGATAGATAGATGATAGATTATAGATGATAGATAGATGATATATGATAGATGATAGATAAATGATAGATAAATAGGTGGTCGGTAAGTGATAGATTTTAGATGGATAGATGATAGATAATAGATGACAGATGATAGGTAGACAGACAGGTAAATAATAGATAGATAGTTAGTAAGTAGGTGATAGATTATAGATAGATAGATGATAGATAGATGATATATGATAGACAGATAGACAAATAGATGATAGATAAATAGATGATAGGTAGGTGATAGATTATAGATGAATAGATGATAGACAGATAATAGACAGATGATAGACAGATAGATGATAGGTAGATGATGGATAGATGATAGATAGATAGATGATAGATAGATAGATAGATAGATGATATTGGGTAGGTAGGTGATAGATATAGATGGATAGATGATAGACAGATAGATAGATGGATGATGGATGGATGGATAGATAGATAGACAGACAGACAGATGGATATTCTTAAAATAACTTACATAAAATTGGCTAAGGTGACCTACTTGTTTTTTGTTACACTCAAGTACATTAATGGCATATCCTGGATCTTATGGCTTGCATTTGTACTGTTACATTTGAATCATATTAGAGAACTTTTGATAGATTCAATGGAGTTAGCAGTCCTGTATTTCAAGATTAACCAATAGTATCATCTAGAAACTAGCAGACAAAATCAAGGGGGCTGGGAAGATGGCTCAGTTGGAAAAGTGCTTGTCATGTAAGCATGAGGACCTGAGTTTGATCCCCTGTACCCATGTGTCTACCGAACCAGAAACAGGAAAGCCAGGCATGGTGTCACATGCTTGTAATCCAAAGCTGGAGGAGGGGTAAGGAGCAGCTCCCTGGGCTTGCTAGCCAGCATGCCTAGCCTGGTCAGCAAGCTCCAGATCCCAGTAACAGACCTTCTCTCAAAAGCAAGGTAGATGGTGCTAAGAAACCATACCCGAGTTCTACGCCTGGCCTCCATATACAGAAGTACACACACTCAGGTGCACATCCACACACATACATACGCACACAAACACACAAATACCCAGTTTACTTGTCAATGTTTTTTATTTACTGATCTGTGTTTATCAAGTCTTTTGCTTTCTTCATTCAAACAATTTTATTTATTTATTTATTTTTATGTGTACAAGTGTTTTACCTGCATGTATGTAAGTGCTCTACATGAATGCAATGCTCAAGGAAGCCAGAAGAGGGCATCAGATCCCCCAGAAGAGGAGTTAAGGATGATTGTTAGCCATCATGTGGGTGCTGGGAAGCAAACTCGGGTCCTCTGTAAGAGCAGCCAGTGCTCTTAATCACTGAGCTCTCTCTCTAGTTCTACTTCAGCCAAACTTTAAATTTTTCACTCAGTTCAATTTTTTAAAAAGAATTTTTAAAACTGTCTCACAATTTGCCTTTGATCTTACATAATCCATTAGATCCCTTTTCCTTCCCAGGCAGGCACCAAGCAATGGAATGACATATGGTGATGGTCAGGCACAGTGGGACTGTGTCTTCTGAATGAGAAACAGGAAACAATTACATGCATTGTTTGAATGAAAGAGATGCTTTTTTGGGGGGAGGGGTGATCTTGTGTTTCCTAAAACTATCAATTTGTAATCATAAATATTTGCAATGAATTAGTCTTTGGTGATTGTATTGATTACTTTCAGTCACTGTTTAAAATTGAGTGCTAAGCTGAGAAAGTTCACATAGCTTGCCCCCTCACAAGTGTCCATGACGGTCCTGGACTATTCCCATCACTCCACAACCTGAGTGTGTTAGAAATCTGAATTTTCCAGAAGATGTTTCTTTCCATTTTCTTTCTTTTGTTCATTTGTTTACTTTTTGGTTTTGGTTTTTCTCCTTTAACTTTTCTACTTTACTCTACATACAGAGAGAAATCTTGGGCTCTTATTTAACTCAAATCACAATGATTTTTTTTAGGTCTCCCAAAAGAATAAATCTTATATTTAAGAGTCAGGTTTCCAGATATCTTAGAATTACTGCTCCCCTTGCTTCCTCTGGTTCAATACAAAGACGGTTAAACCAGCAAGAATATTTTAAATACTTTCCTCCCAGGAAGGCACTCTCCCCTCTTCCCCTCCCTCCCTATCTTCTTCCTTACTAGTCCTCCCTTCTCTTCTTTCTGTATCTCCCATTCCTCCCTCCCTCCCCCTTCCCTGTCTCCCTCCTTCCATCCTTCCCTTCTGTCTCTGCCTCTCTGCCTCTCTGTCTCTCTCTCTCTGTCTGTCTCTGTCTCTCTGTCTCTGTCTCTGTCTCTCTCTCTCTCTCTATCACACACACACACACACACACACACACACACACACACCCTGGGACAACAAAATCAATTGCTAGAAAGCAATACAGTAAGAGACAGAGAGCTTTCTGCCAAGCCCAATAAAAGTCTTATTTCATCACCAATTTCACACTCTGAACTTTAGTTGATCCTGGTCTAATATCCTTTTGTTACCATTGCTGGGTGTCCCAGCTCTAACTGGACACTGGATATGGAGCATGAATCTGTCCATTAAGGACACAGAGCCTGTAATCAAATCCAAAGACAATATTATCTCAGAGTGTATGGAGGATATCGTTTTCTTGGTCTTCTTAAGTATTCATAGCTAAATGATTTATGGGCACACAAATGGGTATAATGTCCCACAATATATAACAGGACTAATATTTAATGTGTTTCTTTTTACTTTGTTTGAATAAAATCCCCCCAAATACTTTTAGCAAATGATCATTAATTATGTGTGATGTCAAATGCCCTTGGGTGCTAATAAGCAGGCCTCAGAATTTACAGCCCCCCGCTTACTGCTAGTGCCCATAAATTCAAAGTAGGTGACGGTCCTCAATAAAATATCCCCATCACCGGAACAGAAACTTCACATGGTTTACTTCTGGACATACCATTTTTTCCTAATATCTAAACCCAAGAAAGAAACAGGCTTTGTGAACACTATTCCAAGAAACCTCTTAGATTATCTGAAGCTCTTTCTTTAATAGCACCCTATGACCCACGAGAGCTAAACCTGACCTCAAGTGTGTGGATTTTATCAGCCGCATTCTCCGGAGGGATAGAGTACCTGAGACGCAGATGAAACCAAGGTGGCTTCTTGGGAAATATTTATCACCAAACTGATTTTCCAAAAAATTTAAAAATTTAAAGGAAAATGTTTAAATGGATTTGTGGCCTTCTGGTCCTCTTGCTTCATCTTCAATGTCACTGCAAATCCATTATGCACTTGGGGTGTCACAGGGCTCCACAAATTACCAAGTTGTTTGAAGTTTTCTGCTTTCTGAAGTGGCTTTGGTCATTTATTTTCACAGAAATGTTATTTCTTCAACTTACAGGGTATGTAATAGCAAAGTCTTTTGAGACAGCTGTCTGAACAGAAAAGAATTAGCCTTGTTTCTAAAGAAAAAAATAAGTTGTTCTTTATGTGAAGTTCACTAAGGAACATTTAGCAATTTAAGCATAAATTCACCTTTTAAGAAGACGAATCTTCGAGTTTTAAACTCTGTAAGAAATATCCATGCCAGAGAGAAATGTGGAGAAAATAGATAGAAAGTCACATTGCTTTGACATGAGGTAAAGGAGAAAATGTAATACATTCAATCTTGAATTCTTTTTACCTGAAATCCTCCAAATACTTTAGCTCCAAAAAGAGAAATGTAAAAAGATAGTGTTGTAGTGTTATTTGAATACCTGACTGAGGAATGAAGAAATATTTGGGTTTTCAGTTTGAGCTATAATTAATGATTAAGTGTCACAAACTAGATACTAGGGCAAGTGATAGATCATATCAAGCTTTTTTTTTTTTTTTCATTCAAGAAAATTAGTCCTGCAAGAGATTAAGTAGTCAGCTAAGAGCAGGAAAAATTCACACACTTGCTCTTTTAGGTTGAGAAATTTCATGACAATGTAACAAGTAAAGACTGGCATTAGAGGTTCATCTAAAAGATATCCTTTTAGTCAAAGTTTCTAATTCAAACTAATACAGAAAGCAGAACAATAAAGGAGACAAACACACAAAATATAACAATGATGAAAGAAGGAAGAAGGGAGGGAAGTAGGGAGGAAGTGACGGAGGGAAGAAGGGAGGGAAATAGGATCCCCTAGCTGCCAACAGGTTTAAACAAGTTGAACAGAATATATGCAAATTTAAGATCCTCAAATCTAACATAACATTTTTCAGTTGGGGAAACTGCACCCACAGGTGCCCAACAGAAATTTCCTGACTCCTTTACCAGTGCTCCCTCCCTTACATAAGCTAAACCTTTATAAAACTATACTTCAATGAAAACCACATATAATCTCGGCCCAAACTTTGGCTGGGTCCACACCTTCCAGCTTCTCTTTCCTGAATAGCAGGCCCTTCCTGGTTTTCTGCTGGTATTGTTTGATGTAGTGGTGTCAGCATCTTCCTGAGAGATGAGAATCCTGTCCCTGAAACAGTGGGAGTTCATTGACCCTGGAGATACAGATTTGCTTCAAAGGCAGAGTCAGCCTCCTTGGTGTGAGCAGAAGGCAGAGAATCCTCACTCCAGTAGAGAAGCCACGGGCTCTGGTTCCCAGATAAGCAGGCATGCATTTTTGGGCAGGCAGGGCGGTATCAAAGTCATAACTTCCCATCATCTCAGCTATCAGTCAGACCTACTGCTTCTTTCCTTTTTCTTCCTAGAGACAAGAATATGGAATTCCCCAGTTCCTTGAAATCCCATCATTGTTCAACCTTCTCAGCGCCATTCAGGACAACTCTTGGATCTTTGGAGAAACCTTTTAGAGTCTTAGGTTGATCTCTGTAGCTGCTAATCTGTCTGTATCATGGGCTTTAACATCTTGCTTGGGTTTTAAAGGACTCGTGTTAAAGTTATTTTGTACAGTAAGCCTTAAGGCAATGTCACCATCGTTTTTTTTCAAAAGTATTTTGTTTCGAGCTCTTTGATGGGAGAAGTTATTTATTTGGGTTTGAGGCTGTACTTTTGGAATGGGAAGAGGGGGTTACTGGGGTCATATGTCCCCACTAGAAAAGGAATTGTAGCATAAAATGAGAGCCTCAGAGCCATGATTTATTATTCTCCAAGTGATTCACCCTTCAGGAAGGAAATATTTGCCTCTCAAGAGCAAAGAGAGATTGTTTCACAATGTTCCCACTGAAACTGAGGCAGAGAAAAAAGATCAAACCAGACATTTCTGAATTCGGATATTCAAAGCAGATTTTCCTGTTGATTCATACATTAATAATCCAAAGGAGTGTTGGAGTCACTAATTCTCAATGTGATAAAGCAGAGAACCTCTGGGGGGGGGGGGCGGCGGCTGTGAATGGCTCAAGTAGTGATATCTGTTTGCAGAGCATGAAATAATGTCAGTTTGGTTCTAAGGGGGAAGATCAGAATGGAATTTCAACTTCTATCCCTAACATAGCAGCCACCAGCAAAAGCATCACAATATTTTGGCAAGTAGTCACATCTGGCAATTTCATTAGCTCACCTTTTTTTTTTTTTTTCTCATCTGGAAATGGACCCAGATGTTTTAAGAGAATTTGTATTGGATCTGAAAGAATCTGGATCCTTTTGGCAAAGTGGTATTTTGTAGGCCAATACCAAACCCTTTAGCCTCATCTACATGAAAGGGTCCAGATTTTGTTTCAATGTGATTTAGACTCAATGGAGAGGCAAAATGCTTTTGTAATGTATGTACTCCATTTGGATGGTCTGGAGACTGTTACTTGCCTGGCTCTTACAGACCACCCATAAAAAGAAAAGAAAAATGACCATCCCCGGCGTTTAATGTACAGCATAAACTTTTACTACTTCATTAGATACTGTAACCTCGCAAAAATTGAGTATTCCCATTGAACTAAACGTACAGAAACTTAGATGAATCCGAAAGACACAACAAAGTGATCTGTCACATCTCCTTTCTTACCTTTGGAGCAGATTATATTTACAACAATTCTAAGCAATAAAATGCACAACACTTTCATAGCTCCCTGGAGAAGCAAATTCTATATTGGAGTTGTTAGGTATTAGCAGCCCACAGTTTCCATACTTTGATTTGTAGAATGTCTAAGAAAGAGCTCTGTGCCCATCCTCCACTTTTCTTCACTGAGCTATCTGGTCCTATCACCCAGGTTGAAGGGACTAGACGATCTACCACTATGTTAATCTAATGCCATTGTTTGCCTAATTCCTCTGTTACTTCTGAGGTTCTGCATTCAAAACTTCCTCTCCCATTTATAAACTGGACAAATCATACATCCAATCAATTTCATCATCTGATAAATGATGGTTGTCATCAGACCTACTCAACAAAACATTTTAAAGAAAATAAAATTATGTAGCGTGATTACCGTGGCAAGTACTCAAAAACTGTTAGGTAAATTATGTGTATATTTAAAGCTACATTAAGGTTTGAATGAAGCTCAGTGGTCAAGCACTTGCTTGGATTATGTAAAGTCCCAGGTTCAGCCCAAAGCACCATAAAAGAAAAGAAACGAACAACAAAATACTATTAATTCTTTCTTAATCCCTCTCTTTTCTCTGCCCCAGCCCCCGCTTTTATTCAGACCTTTAGATGCTTGACCACAGAACAAAAGTTCTCCATATAACCCATATAACTTTGAAGCAAATGATGCTGTCTCAAAACTAAGTCACAGAAACCTTGTCATAGCCTTGAATCTCACTGTGTGTCATAGCCTTGAATCTCACTATCTCATAGCCTTGAATCTCACAACTCTTATATCTGAGGAGCCCATATGATGCTACCTAGATTACCTATGAACCAATTAGAGCTCATACCAAATCAATACTTTACCAAAGGTCAAGCATAACATGGAGTCGTCCATGCTGGTTCCCTGTCTTCAAGCCCAAAGCTTATTCCTTCAGGTCAGACTGCCTTGAAACCATATCTGGAAATCCTAGTCTGATACTAACTGAGCCTGTCTAAGGAAAGGACATAACCAAAGGATGGGAGAAGAAACTCTTGCATGTATCTGAAAAACGTTGGGATAGCTTTACCTTCCTTTATCCAAAAGGGAATGGGGGCGGGAGTGGCTCAGTGGGTAAGAATACTAACTGAGCAAGCATGAGGACATAAGTTCAAATCTCCAGCACCCACGAAAAAGCTGTGTGAATACAAGTGCCTGTAATCCCAGTTCTATGGCATGGAAGAGCGTGAAGGCAAGAGAGTTCATGGGATCTGCCGGCTTCCAGCCTAGTTCCAGCCTCAGCGAGAAACCCTGGCTCAAAGAAGTAACACAGAGAGCAGTAAACCAAGATACCCTCATCCTCCTCTGGCCTCTGTATGAGGACATTTGGGCACACATGTGCATATGTACACCATATGTTCTTTCTAATTTAACCTTTGGGTATGTCACGATATAGTCCCCTATCATAAAGTCCCCCAATTCTTGGACTTTCTTTCACTTGGGAAGTACAGCCCAGTAGTAGTAACTCCCTACTTGAGTATACATAGGAATCATGTCATGAAGGTTTTGTTTCAGTAGGTGAAAGACTGGGAACCAGAGATTTATTGAAATAACATCCCAGTAGATATTGATATAAGAAATCTCTTAAAATTTGAGTGTGAAATGTTCCCTGCAAGCTGATGTATTTGAATACTTGGTCCCCAGCTGGTGAGACTTGGGAGACTGTAGAAACTTTGAAACTGAGACCTAGCTAGCAGGAGAGGTTTGCTGGGGAAAGTGGAATGTCTTGCAAGTCATAGTCCCTCCTGATTCTAGCCTGAGCTCTCTGTTTCCTGATTTACCAAGATGTGGGAAGCCTCCACTATATGGCATCTCCATCCTGGACTGACTTTCTGTAGTTGTCATGTCCTCTCTGCCATGATCAAATGATGTCCCTGAAACTGAGGCAGAATAAAGCCTCTCATGTTGCTTCTGTCCAGTCCTTTGTCACAGAAACAAGACAAATAACTAAAACATGGTCCTATCCCCACTTGAACAGGGGCTGCCCGAGCCCTGGGATGTGGGAAATTCTCCAGTGCTAGTTTCTCTTGGTAGTAACAACACTCTCATTCCTCCCAAATAATTCTTCACCACTAGATATAGGTTTTTGTGTGTTTAATTTGCTGATCATGTAATATGTATAGACATCACATATTATATTATGTAGATCACTTTTCTGCAATGTACCAAAACTGACAATGTCGTAAAAGAAAATTAGAGTAGGCTGACAGGATTTAGGCAGACACCAGTCATTTCTTAAGGTGATATTAAATGTGATGCATTATCTATGAGAAACACTGGATGGGCACTAAATTATTGCTATTAGTAATAGGTAGTTTTATTTTATTAGTTTAAAGATATATGGCCATGATGATATTGTATGGTAGAAACTAACAGGCTTTGTACCTTTTATATTATAGATTTAAGAATTATCACAAAAAAATGAATACATCTCATTTCCACAGACTTTTCATTAAGGCTTTCGAAGTAATCTATGGGTCTGTAGAATTCTAGGCGAGCTGAGTCCAACTAAATATGAGTTCAGCTAAAATACACGTCCTTTCAAGTGGGTAGAGAGGCATTGTGGGTGCACATGCCTCTGCTCATTTATATATCTTAATGTAGTACAGTGCATTACAATGTAAGCACAAAAGTGGCTGGGAAGTTTTGTAAGGCTATTTCCTACATGAAATACAGACTAAATGTCTATATAACAAAATACACAATGACATCTATGTGTGGTGTACGTATATACATGCATACACACAGTGGTGCAGGAAAACATGTGTCTTTCTCTTTAGGGGTCAGATGCTAGCCTAGCTTTAGCTGATTTTGTGGTTCAAATACTCTCATGGCTACTTTAAGCTACCAGAATGACAGAACCTTCAGCATCAGCTTGACTGAGCCAGCAGACCTGGCTTAGCTTACCATTTCTAAGGGGTTTTTGACAAAGAGGAGGGTTTGACTAGCTGACCTCAAAAGTGTTCTAACATTTAACTTGATGCCTTCTCTATTTACATTTACGTGTTATAATTAATTGGTACAGGTTGAATAGGAAACTAGGTGGTCCACAGTGCCTTTAATCCCATTGAACTGAAAAAAACATATCAAAGGGGAGATTTCAAAGCTACTACAAAAATCTAGGGCTTTGAAATCCACTGCTTCACTCAGTGTTTCTAATCCCAGGTGATTGCCGAAATGGATTTTCATCTGTCCTGTTTATCACTGCAATCTCCCCTTTTCATATGGTCCTCTCTCTCTCTCTCTCTCTGTCTCTCTCTCTCTGTCTCTCCCTCTCTTCTTCTCTTCCTCTCTCTCTCTGTGTTTGTATGTGTGTGTGTGTGTGTGTGTGTGTATTCCTCTTCAAAATGATTCTTTTTGTTTCAGATGTTAAAATAAAAAATTTTATTCCATGCCCTACCAAAAGGAAAAGGGGGACAGAAGTTAATTGTGCCTGAACTGAAGTGTAACTAGGGCCTATTAAAGAGGTATAGTTATGGGCTATTGATCGCAGTGCGTAGGAAAAGCTTGTCATGTCAAGTCAAGAGGTTAATGTAATTACAAGAATGGGCAGCAGGATCAGCTGTAGCCCAGAAGTGGTGAATAACTAAAAGCTGCTTTAGAGACACATAATGTTGTCAAAGCATAAATAATTCATCCTAGCATTCGAGAAGAAATTACTACTCTGTTCCAGCGTATTATTCAGCCATTAAAATCTTGCCATCTAAAGATTTCTGATGTAGTCATATTTTCAGTTCTAAGCCACTCTGAGGCATGCCACCTTCATTAAGCCTTATTTTGTAGTTTTCAAAGTATTGAAGGGGATGTGGAATAGATCCGTGGTTTGTTTAATGACCAGAATTCAGTTCAGAAAAGAAAGAAGACTCCAGGAGGACGTATGTTCTGTCTCGTAGCCAAGCGGGGATTAAGCAATCAGCATGCAATTCTTGCTCTTCAAATTAGGCCGAGTTCCACTGTGGTGGTTTGAATGAGAATGTCTCCCATAGGCTTCAAGTAGTCGAACATTTTGTCCCCAGTTGGTGAGCTGTTTTGAGACATCTTAAAAGGTGTGACCATGATGGAGGAAGCACGTCACTGGGGACAGGCTTAGAGAGTTCTTAAGTCTTGGCAGATCTCTAGTCGCTCTGCTTCCTGTGCCTCCTTGAAGATGTGAGGGCTTAGCTTTTGCTCCTACTCCAGCCACCTCTGCCACCATGTCTCCCAACCATGATGGACTCTTGCTTCTTTGAAACCATAAGCTAAATAAACTCTTCTTTTACAAGTACCCTTGCTCATGTGTTTCTATCACAGCAACATAAAAGTAACTAATACAGCCATTCACTCCAGTTCCTCACTGGCATGAAGTCCTTCCTGATCCAATCCCTAAGACATTTCACTAGGGTCAAAGAAGTAGAAGAGACCTGAGAAACTGAAACAATTTCCACTGCCATCTTTGTACAGTCTTGGTGAAGTATCCATTGTGTTGACAAAATGTTTGCAAATGAATTTGCTTTTCCTTGGATGCTGTGGTTTGTATGACAGGTGCCCCCCATAGACTCCTATGTTTGAATACTTGGTCCCCACTTGGTAGTGTTGTTTGGGAGGGTTATGGAGCTTTTAGGAGGTCAGGCTTTGATATTTTACACTCTGGCCCCACTTCTGTTCATAGGGTTTCCTGAATCTGGATACAATGTGATCAAACCAACTTCCTGCTCCTGGTATGCCTCCCTGCCCTGGTGGATTCTGTCTCTCTGGAAGGGTAGGCCAGAAGAAGCTCTCTCTCTCTCTCTGTTGCTTTCCTTGGGGTATTTTATCCAGCAACAAAAAAGAAACTAATACAAAGATTATTATTGTTTTTCCTTCAGCATGAACATTTAATAACAAAGTTTTGTACATCTTTGGCAAATTGATAGCTGTGGGCTCTGTAAAATTCATAGCAGCATGCTATCTCTGTAGTGTTTGTAACTATTATTTACACTGTCCTGGATTTAGCATGTAAAAGGCAGTACATTAAACAACCAATATAAGAATGAATCTAAACACAAAGACACCAACAAAAGTGATTTTGAGGAATGAAAACCAACGTGTTTCACACCCAAATCTATCCTCTGCCAGCCACCTGTAAGGTAAGCCAGGATCCTTGACTTTCTGGCCTTCCTTTGGGAATCAGTCAGCAGGAGACCAAAGGTGCTATTCTGAGAGCAGGTAGGAAGGGCTGGCAGTGTCCCTTCAGTACGGGAGGAAACTGTGGTCATTAGAAAGTCTTCTAAAGTCTCTTCTGTGACTCTGACCCCCTCGTGGCTTGTAGTGTTTTTTTCCACCCCATTGCTGTATGGGCCTATAGCATCTTACCAGCCCTGCAAGTCTCAGATTGCATCCTTTTATGTATTTTTTAAATATTATATTTATTATTTTAATTTATGTGTATGAATGTATTGCCTGCATGTGTGTAAGTGTGCCCATGTCATGTGTCATGCAATGCCCACAGAGGTCAGAAGAAGGCTTCAGATCCCCTGGAACTGGAGCTACAGATGGTTGTTAACCACCATGTGGGTGCTGGGAATCAAACCCGGGTCCTCTGCAAGAGCAGTCAGTGCTTTTAACCACTGAGTCATCTCTCCAGCCCAGTGATTTAGCATCTTTAATTGGCTTCCTGTAGATAGCCCCTTTTCAAAAGCCTTCAAAACTCATAGCTCAATGGCTGTCCATTTTCTCCAAAGATCCTGACTGGCATATACAAATAAGCAAGGATTGGAGCAATAACTCATCCTTAGAACAACAGTGTTCAAACCAGGCCGAACTTAGAGAAAGTCATATCAAAGTGGGATTCACTCTGACACTTCAAGGAGGATGGTATTCCTTTTATTTATTTATTTTTAATGCTTGTGTGTGTGCGTGCGTGCGTGCGTGCGTGTGCGTGTGCGTGTGTGTGTGTGTGTGTGTGTGTGTGTGTGTGTGTGTAGGTATGTGTACAGAGTCAAGAGGTCAACATATGGTGTCTTCCTTAATCAATCTTCCACTTTTTGAGATAGGGTCTCTCGGTGAAGCTGAAGCTCACCAAGTCTGCTGGAAATCCCCAGGGATCCATCCGTCCCCACTTCCTCAGTATAAGGATTACAGATATTGGCTGCAATACCCAGCTTATTCCATGGGTGCTGGGGATCTAAAGCAAAGTCTTGATCCTGTGCGGCAAGCACTTTACCGACTGAGCCATCTCCCTAGTACCCACGGTGCCCCTTTCATTACATATTCTAGGCCCTATGAACAAGCAATTGGCTGTCCTTCAACAACTCTGAAAAGACACTTATATTAAAACATATTCCTGCCCATGTTAGAACTGGGCTGTGCTTTTTAACTCATTTTATATATTACAGTCAATATAATGATTTTCTGCTTTTAAACTAAAAATCGTGTTCTTCTAGATTACTCCTGGCTTAGGATTTGCAAGGAAATGATGTAGTCTTCATTTCAAGAAAGGTATATGAACTATTTTCCTAAAATGTCAGAGACAGTCCCATTCCGGAGCAAAGTGGCAGAGATGTACTAGCCCGGGTTGGATTATGGATGCTACAACAGCAATCCTAAATTCATTTCAGAATCTGTCTAGCTCCATAGTAAGCAAATATTTCCATTTCATACAGCCACCGAGAATCATGATTTCATTCTTTCTTGCTTCCATATTCCATCCATTAACCTCTTCTGTCATTTGTATCTAAAATACTCCTGAAATCTCCCTATTTCTCTTATTAGTAATACCTGATCATTTCTCACCTGGATTAATATAACGGAATTCATCCTCCTTTCTGTCTCCCTACAATCCCTTGGTACACAGAGAAGCCAGTGTGAAGCCTCTAAAACAGATCTAATTACAGCACTACCTCCTGCCTCTTGTTAAACCCTCCAGTGGCTCTCTTGATCTACAAAATCTGATGTCAGTTTCTTCCTGTCCTTGTCACATTCCTTCAAAACACACTAGCCTTGCTGACCTTCTTGCTAAGCCTCAAACACATTCCTCCGACCTCGTTTTCTTGTTCTGCCTAGCCAGCCCTTCCCCTTGGCTGCCTATGTCTTGCCATCTATTTTTTAACTAATTTTTAATTTTAGTGTTTTGCCTGCAGGTATGTAGGTGTCCCACGTGGGTACAATGACCGCAGAGGTTAGAAAAGTGTGGCAGATCTCCTGGAACTAGAGTAAAGGTGATTGTTAGCTGTTATGTGGGTGTTAGGAACTGAATGAAATGTCCTCTGCAAGAACAGCCAGTGCTCTTAACCACTGAGCCATCTCTCTAGCCCTGTGTCTTGCCATTTAAATCTCAGGGAGCTGGGAAGGTGGCCCAGTGCCTGCTGTACAAGCAAGAGGGCCTGAATTCAGATCCCTAGTGGCCACATCAAAGCAGGCTACCATGGCAAATGTCCCTAATCTTACCTCTGTGGAGGCAGAGTGGTAGAGCTCATTGGCCGGCCAGCCTAGCCAAATCAGTGAAAGACCTTATCAAAAAAAAGTTTGGAAAGTGAGTGAGAAAGAAACCCAGTATTAACCTCTGTCGTCTTCATGTATGCATACACACAGGGGTCCACTTGCACACATTATATCCCCACAATAACACATATATACATACATACACACAAAGATAACATCTCTACTAAAATACCACCCCTCAGAGAGACTTTGATGCCGGACCACACTGTGTCAGGCTGCCCCTCATGCTATCCCCGCCCCCAGCACATCTTACTACATTCTTCTTCCTAGGTATCTCTTTTGGAAATGTATCCTTCACATATGTATTTCTTACTACCTGTCTTCTGATTAAAAATATCAAGTCTGGGACTGGAGAGATGGCTCAGCAGTTAAGAGCACTGACTGCTTTTGCAGAGGACCCAGGTTCAATTCTCAGCACCCATATAGCAGCTAACAACCGTCTATAACTCCAGTTAAATACACACACACACACACACACATATCAAGTCTCTGAGATCGGAAATGCTGCTTGTACTGTTCCTTTCTCTCTAGTCCATAGTGTTTATTATTTTTCACCAAATAATTTTTATTAGCCCCTTACCTTGTACACAAAATATGTTACCCTATCTTACAACACATTTGCTGGTCTTAACTTGTTTGGCTCAGTGATGGACAGTGTTAAAACTTGTGATAGAAAATGCTGATTTTTAGTGAGTGCATCAAGAACAATTTTTCAAGCTTTGATTCTAAGAGACAATATTAACCTATTAGCCAAGTAAAAACCACCAAATTGGAGAATGAAAAAGTTGGAAAAAATTAAAGAGAGGTGAAGGTAACGAAATGAAGACCCAAATCCACTTCTTTTCCAAGAGGAGCAAATCCTTCATACACAGTACCACTAGGGTGGAATGCTGAGTGTCTGAGAACTACAAAATCAAAAGTCGACCACACAGGATTAGGGAGCTTCTGGCTTGTTCTCTGCTCTTTCCAAACATTATCATGTCAGCCAGTGTGAAGCGTTTAAAGGATCCTGACTTCTGAAATCAGATTTCTGAATGGGAAATCCTGGTGACATTGTTGCAGAACTTGAGCTAGTGAGGTAACCCATTGAGGTTTATTGTTCCCATCTGAAAATGAGGTAGGTGCTGATATTTGCTTGTGCTGTGCAAGGCGAGGCTGAGGTGATGACCCAGCATCTATAGAAGTGCTTTGACTTGTCAATTGATCCACAAATGTCTACTATTGCAATTTTTGCTACTGTAAGAGAAAAAGATACCTTACTGAGTTGAGAGGCAGAAACCTTCACCACCCCTGACAAGGTCATAGAAAGAACATTCCTGGAGTACTGAATATTTAGACAGAGAATGGGGAAGAGAAGACACCTTTGAGGAGCAGTGGTGCTGAGACAGCCTGGTCCAGGCAGTTTGTGTGGAGACGAGAAGACTTCAGACAAAGAGCTCCAGAAGAGCGGTCATCATTCAGCATACAGAAAAAAAGGAGGGGCAGTTTGACAGAGGGCAGAGGTCAGAGAAAGAAGTGAAGCGGTAGCAGGTGCAGGGAAATGACAAGCAGCTTTGTTGGGCTGAAAGACAAAAGCTTGGGGTATAACAAGAGAGATGCGTGGAGGGGACCTTCAAACCCCAGATGAGCGGACTGTGTCCAGGTGTGGTGCAAATATGGATATGATCAAAAGGATGTATAGACCACTGAAAAGCCTACCACTTCTGCATCACCTGAAGAATGGCTCCTGCAGGCAGTGGGCTGAAGGATGTCATCCACCACTCCACAGTGTAGAAGTCAGACCACGTCTGAAGATTGTGTTGTGATTCACTTTAGCCCCATTTTCAGAGTCAGAATAAAGAAGCAAATGAAAAATCAGGGTTGAAAGGAAGAACCAAAAAGCCTGGTTGTGTGTAAGCTAGAAAGCCAAGAACTGTAACATCTTCCTTTTTGTTTGTTCAGCTGACTTTAAGAGGTTAAAGGAAATTTAGAACTTAGAAATCCTAAACACGAGGCATCTAAGAAGTATATGAAAAGTGCGCTTATCCAAAAGCCAGCAGGCTAGTTAATTTTGCTCCCAAATTGTGAGTACATTACTCAGTTTCCAAGTGCTTCATTAATACACGTGCTTGAAAACAGATCTCGAAAACATTTATATTACTAGCAGGTAGCAGAGGCACTGGAAATTGTATAGTTATCTAACTCTAATGTTTACTTCATTCATCAGAAAAATAGATTAGCTTTTCTCACTTGGATTTACCTCAAAGGATGCAAATCAGAACGACAGAATAAAAGTTTTTCTGTTCTGGAAAGTGAGTAAAACAATAAATGCTCACTGTGACCTGCGGTCCCAAGTGTTTTCACCTCTGTCACAGATGACCAAATGCCCTGAAGGTGTGGCATAAAGAGAACATGAATGGAAAGCCAGGTTGGAAGAAAATGCTCTCAAAGTGTGCTTAATAGGATCCCAGGCTGCTGGGAATTAAATGCATTACATCAGGCACAGGGAGGGGTCATCCTATGGTAAAATAAATTTGGCAAATGTTATGCTCAACAAAATAATAAAACTTTATTGCATGATTTCTCAGCACCATTAATATGCTCGAGGGTTCTGAGGTTCAATGAGGGCTTTGTACACAGAAGTTTCTTTCGTTTTAATATGTGTCCTCCCTCCTCAAAACATCTACCACCTCCCCCCACCCCAAACCTTTAGAGGGAATGGGACTTGTCAATCAGTACTTACAAAATTCCTGGAAAAGGGAGGCACGGTGGCACACAAATTTAATCTAAATGCTCAGGGAGGCAGAGGCAAGTAGACCTCTGTTGAATTTAAGGCAAGCCTGGTCTTCATAGAGAGTTCCAGGCCAACCTGAACTACAATGTGAGACCCTGTCTTAAAAACAATGCTCCTGGAGAGCCTGGCACCAGGACTGAATGGTTCCAGTAAAGGCCAGGAGACTGTTCAGTTCATATAGCTTGGGTATAGCCAGTATCCCTAAGTCACTCCTCCAGCTCTAATGCAGCACCTACTGTATCCATTGCTGTGGTGGTTATAAAGAAGAAAGCAAACCACTGTCACTTTCCCCCAGAGGTTTTCAAGATACTCAGAAAATAAAACTCACGTTCATAAAAGATATCTGTTTACGTAAGTCTCCCTTACTAGCTAAGCATCACAAACAGTAGACTAGTGACTGGATGGACCATGAGGAACTGGAGAAGGTCAAAGTCATTATGGCAATTGGAAGAGGATTCTTTTATGGAGAAGGGTGTGCTGTTACGGGAAAGATGGGTTAGGACCACATGGGGTGTTTTAGCAGACAACAGAATGTGAAAAACAACAGGGATATTGGGGAGCACCGATGAGCTTGCTCTATAGCTGAAAGTTCAAGAATAGTAAGGAAGTAGCTAGAAAGCCAGGGCGGAAGGTTTCACTTACCAAGAACTCATATGCCAGACACAGGACACGCCTACCCTGTCACTCAAGTAGTGAGAAACAGCTAAAGCTTTAGGGAAAATGTAGGATGTGATGAGAAAACTATTGTCACCATGGGTGCCACAGACCCAGATGGGGCCACTGAGTAATGGCTGGTCCTCCCATCAAGACAAATCACTTATTGCTGCCGTAAGCACTCGCAGTTGACCAGCTGAACCGACAGCTTCTATAGCCACAAAGATAGGTTTTAAAATTCGATTTTTACTAATAATACACAGACTTTCTTTCCTCTTCATTATTCCCTAAACAAGACAGTAGAAACAACTGTGAATACAGCATACAAATTGTATTAGGTATTAGAAGTGACTCTGGTGGTTGTCAATGAGATTGCATCTGGAATTAACTGAAATCCAAGAGACTTTCTTGATTGAATTATTTGAAGCCCGAAGACGTTAGGCGTTACCTCTGATGGCAGCCCATACAGAAGGCCATTGCAGAAGGGAGCTTTCGCTTTTTGCCTACTTGCCTTCTTTCTCACTGGTGAGTTCATCTTGTGGCTATGGCACTCCTTCGCTTATAGTAGAACCAACTTCTTTGAATTACAACATAGACTGAAGACCTGAAGATCTCTGGGAATCCTCTAGGCCTTCAGCATCATGGGACTGCTGAGACATCCAGCCTAGTGGACTCAGCACCTAGCAGACTCTCAACCTCTCTAGAGTGGTGCAGCCTATCTATAAGCTCCATAAATACACACACACACACACACACACACACACACACACACTCATTTTATCTGTTCTGTTTCTTTAGAGAACCCTAATACAGTGACCTAAAAAGTGTTTAAATTATAGAGGAAGGTTGTGTGTGGGTTACATGTAAATAGTACAGAAATAGCATACACAAGGGGTACCAGGGAACAAAATTTGCACACATCAAGGGGTGATCGTGTTCTGCCCTAGAAGGAATTTGAGGGCTGCGTGAAGCAGAGCTGCTGTCTTCTCTTAACCAGCCACCTTCTGGTAGAGGGAGGGCCTAGCTGGATGGTATTTTGCCTCTTACCAGTGAAACTCAGTGATAGAAGACACAGATATTCTAAAAGGCTCCGTTTCCTTGGCCAGCTCTATACACTAAGTAAACATTGTGAAAATACTTTAATCAACTTGGGCAGGAAGGAGAGACAAGGTGAAGACTGTAAAATCATTTAGAGTTTCCTCATTCAGTTTGGAAGTTTCTTTGAATTTCAACCACCCAAAAAGTCATCAACATCTATGAGTGTTATGGCTTCCTTGGGAAGCCATAAGCCATGTCTAACCCCTCTTTCTAAGGCCCCCAACAATATAATTCGACCTGGTGAAACAATGATTTTATTGGGCTGACCTAGCAAGATGGGTGAGGGGTAGCCAACAGGAGCATGGATGACCCCAAAGCAGACACAGTGTAAAGCCTTCACTCAGCATGGGTGGGAGCATCCCTGTAGCTTCACAGATGGAGTTCCTCTTCAATTAACCCCCAAAGTCTATATATTCTAGGACCTCCCAAGACCCTGAGGCCTGTGCAATTATGGTACAATTGCATACAAATGACCAGAGGGGGGATAAGGGTCCAATGACCTTTCCTAGTCCCCCCTTCTAGGAGGGAGAGTCAACAGTCAACAAGCTCAATCATGACGCACACATACTGATCTGATGTTGACAACAGCTATTTTTCTTGGAAGGCCACATGCTACAGAACTTCGGGGTGTTGGGGGAACCCGAGGAGGAGATGAGGGAGACTCCTGAAGAATTTTACATAAAGATTCGACACTCAAGACTTTCTCATCCCTATAGTTCCACTGTGAAAAGCAAAGCAGGAGGACAGGGAGCAGGTGTCCCTCCATTAACGTGTTATTCATGCCCCTGGTGTCCATGCTCTGCCTGGCCTCTAGAGGCTTTCAGTAGGTGCTTTGGAAGTTGGGAAATGGAGACAGAGGTAGAGCTGGAAAGAAAGCCTGGGTCTCCCTCCATTCCTATCTTTCTTCATCTTGCCCAGCACAGTCTGCCTCAACCCACCAGCTGTCTATTAGTGGCACAGGACCATAATATAAGGAACTGACTCCACAGAGTGTGCTTTGCCACAAACACTTTCCAATATAAAATGGAAGAGTGAGGACACCTGTCTGGGGTACCAAAGTACCACTGTGATCCTATAATGAAGCCAAGGAATGAAAAGAGATAAGACACTATCAGACTATCACCGTTTTCAATTGCAGAATCAGAGCATTTAACTGACATGCAGGAGTTGGAACTGAAGCTGACCTCCAAAGAAAAGATGTCAAAGGTTTCCACCCTCTGCCTATCAAAGCAATGATGGGGACAAAGAAGTCCGCCTAGTCCAGAATGGGTAGAGATCTATGTCTCATACAAACTTTGTTTCTTTTCTCTCAAAAATGAGGGCTCTTGCCAGGAGTGCTGAGGCATACAGTTAATCCTAGCACTGAGGAGGTAGAGGCCTCATCTCCATGAGTCCCAGGCCAACCTTGTCTATACAGTAAGTTCCAGGTCAGCCAAAGGTACAAAATAAAACATTGTCTCAAAAAATGGGGTGTCACCTGAATTCCCTTAGGGTCTCCTGTGCGATCAGACAAACCATATAATATATTTTTATATGAGTTTATTGTGGTTTATGCCCTAGGGTGGGGGGGGTGTAAATCGGGGCACTTACACAGAGACAAGCACTCTTGAACCCTGGCTCAGAGCCCACCACCAGATCCTCACCCAGCCCATAGTCTCTGTTTACTTTTGCCCACACATCTTGGGCCTGCAGTCTCGTCCCAGGGCCATAAATGCCCCTTCTCGCGTCCATGTGGGTGAGGCACTGGGGCCATTTCTCTCTCCACACCCACCGCCATGAGCGGTCCTCCCAGCTCACAGCTTCAGTCCCAAGATGCCTCCCAGCCACACCTCAGTAGTCCTCGCTCCGTGGCAGGCCCCACCCCTTGGAGAAACTAGCCAATTGGAGACATGGGGGATCTCTATGTGAGCCCAATTTTCTTGGTCTAAACTTAATTTTTTTTAAAAAAAAAATCTACTTCTGAAACAGAGAGCTGAGAGCAACCTGAGACCCGGGTCTCCTTCCCCCTTTTGTCTCATGGCTTTCTACAAATTTTAAGATGGCCACAGTCAGGATGGGGAAGAAAGTATACATACATACATACACACACACACACACACACACACACACACACACACACACATACAAATACACATATACACATAAATCTACACACATGGAATATACATATACACACATATACACATATATCACACATACATATGCACACTATAACTAGGTCCATCTTCCTTTACTAATCTTTATTTCCTAATTTTTTGAAATATAGAGAAACTAAGATTGTGAATTAATGAACAACAGTGCCCAGTAATAAAAGGGCCTCGGTGCTAGATCCTTCATTCCATTCTGCAGGTTGAATGTCCCTTAGCTGAAAAGCTAGGCCCTAGAACTATGTGAGAGTTTTACTGATGTTTAGTTTTAGGATATTTGCCTATGTGTATCAAGATATCGTATGTTTCATATACATGTTGCACATATAGCCTCAAGCTAATTTCATGTGATATTTTAAATAACTCTGTGCTGAAACCGTATTCATAGTGTAGAATTTTCCAGTTATAGCATCACTTCATTGCTCAATAATCCTTGGAGTATTTTCTGTTCCAAAAGGGTGGATTAGCAATGCTTAACCTGTATTTACAGAAGTTTCTTTAGAAATCTTTTTTTCCCCTACAACCATTCCTAAACATTATACATTACCTCCAGTGAAAACACCATCTATCCACACTGGAAACGTATCTCCTTTTCAAATTATATTTGAGTTTGGAACGCCTGGACTCACTTTAGACTTTAGTTAACCTGAGATCTAGGAGATCTGGCAAGTCTGGTTAGCAATAAAAGCAAGAACAAAGAAAGAACTGGAACAGCTAGAAAAGTAAAATATCAGACATTCCCAAATTATTTTCCAGGCTCCTCAGCAGACCTCCTAGAAAACCTCGTTTCCACTGAGCACTAGTTAAAACCACTGCTGTGCTGGCTTCCAACTTCTCCTTCTTACACATGTGGCCAGACTCTGCAGCCGCAGAGCTTAGCCGTTCTGGCAGACACCAGGACTGGCCATGTGAACGAGTCAAAAGAGTACAGTGCAATTGGACACAGGGCAGTAACTAAACATGAAATTCATCCAGGTTATATCCTGAAACAAATGCACTGTTGTCTACCCTGCTTTTGAAATGCAACTGCCTTGAGCTCTCCTCTTTTAAAGAGAAGCTCAATAATCAACATATCATTAAGTAATACCATCAATCCAGCCCTGCCCACATGACAGAGTGGAGCGATAGCAGACAGTCCCACAGTCAGTCCTGCAGTTCCATCAGAGCCTCACCCTGCCTTGAAAGCTCTGAAAGCTTGTTTACCAAAGACTATCAGGCAGCAAGTGGTCTCTCCTAGCTGCCCTACCTACCCTCCAACTTTTAGATCATTGCCTTAAAGAGAAAGAAATTCACCTTGAGCTGCAATAAACTGACATCCCTGTGTAGTATCACATTCCTGATTACAGACAGTGAAGAATAAATCCAGGCTAGCCCACATATAGCAGCTAGTCTATCCATCAATGAAGTGAGGAGACATGCAGGGGATGTTGAATACTTACCACACATGGTGTTCATCTTCCCATGATGATGAATCAAGAGATGAAACCTTCCCTGGGTTGCAAATGACAAACCAGGGGAGAAAGCCGGCTGCTTATTATCATTTCAAAAACTGAGCAGGGGGTTGAGCCTGGAACACAGGAAGCCTGGATAAGAACACTAGGACACATGTTCTCCCTGTGAGAGCTTGACAGAACCAAATTAATCAGCCCCATTGAAGGCCCAGCTCAACCCCACAGGCCAGGGAGTGGGGGAGCTCATTCCCTCTTCCTCAAGGCTCTGAGGCATCTTTGAGACTAGCCAACTGTGGAAGAATCCAGATGAAAGATGAGCAGGCTGCAGTGGCCACTGGGAACTGAGAGGAATCCTGCTCTGTGTGGAGTGCGGGCCAAGCACTGGCAGCACGCAGTCCAGAGTCAGGCAGAAGATACTGAACCCCAAGTCCCCATACCCTACTAGGGTATCACCGTGCTCAAATGTGGGTTAGAAGGGCATATGATCTGGAAGCTGCCCAATGCCAACTACACTCTGGGAGTCAGCGTGCAGAGTAAGCAAATCAAGACAGTGAATGAAGAGAACTGAGCAGCCACCAGTCACCCTGGATCATGATGAACAGGGTGACTCAGGTTTTACTTCATGCACAGGGAGACTTTCATAATTCTATATCGGTGCAGCTGATTGACAAACGAGATGGGAGGGGTCACTTTAATTATGTCAATGTCCAGAGAGAAAATGAGGAAGACTTCATTTTAGCTCTTCCGTCTCTGAGAGATCTGTGCTAGCGTCCCCATTCAATTCTGCAGTCTAGAAAAATAATGGCGAATTCTTCTCCAGTCAGGTACCATCTGAGTTCAACTCTGCTAACAGTGTAACACCATACACACTCAAATGAGGACCTGGGGGTAGTTATGAGATCAGATGGATCTAGTTTTGGGTCCAAACTCTGGCACTTGAGTAACCTCTTTGTGCCCCCTTAATCTCACTTATGAGATTCCATAGTTATAAGCTTTCAACATGACAACCATCAGGCACTCTGACCCCACACAGATTGACCTGTACTCCTTTCAAGGCAGAACGCATGGGACAGAAAGAGTTAGCCAAATATGCTAATCATTGACTGATAGATTTTTGTCTTTTTCTCTTCTTTCTTTTAGCACTTATGATTTGAACTACTGTAAGAACTAAGAGAATGAGCCAAATACTGTCATGGTTGCTGCCCTAGAGGTCTTGTGATCAAATTATTTCATAATCAGACATGGAGATGCAAGCTCCAATAAATATAGAATGTGAATAACGTGGACTATTTGTTGTGAGACAAGACACATAAATAAAGTCACAGGGTGAAAGAGACACAGGGCTAGGGTAGCAATTCAGAGAGGGCTGTACAGAGGAAGTAACACTTGTATATTGCATCCTGAGCCCTTGGAGCAGTGAGGTTAAGAGCTCTCCAAGAAAACAAAACAGCAGGTGCATATATCTTGACGCAGCAAGGACATGTCACACTCAGGATCAGGGAGAAGATGAGAAAGGAGGAACGGAGGGAGGAAGAAGGCGGGGAGGCCAAGAACAATCCCAAGATGAGGTCCCAGTAATAGGCAGCGGCCACACCAAAGACTTGATAATAATCTGCTCAATGCATATTTATCAGTGTCCGTCACATGCTCCTCTAGGCGCAAGTGTTTGAATTTAATAAAGAATAATGAAAAGCCGTTGAAGAGTTCTAACCACTGAAAAACACAAGGCGTGGTCTGTTTACATTCTGGCAGTATTAGTCTGGCTGCCAGTGGCACAAAAGAAGCTGAAGAACTAAATAGGAGTCTCTCTCTCTAAAGCAAATGGCAATTTGAATTCACATGGTCTCCAAATTGGGGAGAAGTAGGTGCATTGAGGGGTGTTTGGAGATGATGCTGATAGCATCTTGAGGTAGTGGGTGTGGGGAGGAATGCAGGGAAGATTTGAGGATCATGCTACTCTGAGAAATGGACTTTGTGCTAATCAAAGCCTGAGGAAGGAAGAGAGTTGAAGGGAAAACTAAAAGTTACTTGGATACATAAGTTTTTAGGTATTTGTCAGCTAGGGAAGTAGAAAGATCCACGCACAAATGAGTGTAAAACTCCCACCAAAATGGATGTGGTCTGGGCATACTTGTGTAGAGTGGGAATGCTCATATTATTTAAAGATGAGGCTAGATGCAATCCTACAATCCTACAGAAACCTTGAGGAAAGAAAAGAAGCTAATGTAGCAAGACCCCTCATTTCCCATTCCCTCCACAAATTAAGAATTACACAAGGTAGTGATCATCACACAAACCTGGCCTTTGCAAAAAAAAAAAAAAAAAAAAAGGATGTCACTTCACCATTTGCAACGTGATTCTGTATTGCTCGTTTGTGCTATGCCAACCCCTGCATTTCTGTAAGGACGGTCACACCTTTAAATTAATTTTGAGTGTCCTTTATACTTTGAGGATAGCAAAACCTTCCTGCATATGTTGCAAAGTGTGTCATTTATCTTTAGATATTCCAAGTAAGATTGGGTGTATATTTTTAGGACTCTGTTTCTTTTAAAAGTAGAGGTGGGAGCCAGGTGTGGTAGCACTTGCCTTTAATCCCAGCACTCAGGAGGCAGAGACAGGTGAATTTCTATGAGTTCAAGACCAGCCTGGTCTACATAGTGAGTTCCAGGCCAGCTGCTGTCTCAAAAATACCAAAAAAAAAAAAAGTAGAGATGGGCTTTTTTAGTTCAAAAAGTTCTTTCCCATTACCAAGGTCATAGAACAAAATATAGCAGCCCAAAAGTTTATTACAGCAGTGTATATAATGGTAATTTTGTTTACTTATTGAGTGTATGCATGCACACAGGAATATGCATGCCACAGTGCATGTGTAGGGGTCAGAGGGCAACTTTCAAGAGCCAGTTCTTGCCTCACACCTTGTTTGAGGCAGGGTCTCTCCCCTTCCTTCTGCCACTGTGCAGAGACTCCAGGCTAGCCAGCTTCTACCAGATAATTCTACCTCTACTCTTGCCTCATCATAGGAGTACTAAGATTACAGATGTGTGCCTCCACATCCAGGTTTATTATGTGGGTTCTGGTCATCAAACTTGAGTTATCAAACTTGTTCAGCAAGCACTTTTACCTGATGAGACCTTTCTCTGGCCCTTATAATGGTATTTTTTAAAGAAAACTAGAACTAGCCTAAGGATATATCAGTAATTGATTTGTTAGATGTGTGACTTTACTAGAATGATTCTCAGCCATTAAAAATAATGTGCTCCTATTTGCAGACATTGAACTATATCTATTCCATATTTAGTGGAAAAAGTAATGAAAAATATAATTACAGGATGACTCCCTTTTGGCAAAGTGTCTTACACTAAAAACTACATTGCTTTATTTCTAATACTATAAAAGAGTCAACATTTCCTTTATGCATTCACTCTCAAGCTCACACATTCTTTCTATGTTGCTTATTTTAAGACATGAATTACTTAAATTTCATTCATACTAAGAAGTGTCATTTATGACTTTTAAAATACATATTAGTGCTAATGATGCCTGACATTTATTTAGCACACAATATGTACCAGACTCTGTCATGTATATACATCAGTTTAAAAGGGGAGAGAACTGGCCAACAAATATTTCAATGAACACATAATGAAGTTATCTTTGCCTTTCACCTTATTGGTAAGTCAGAAAGTTGGCTGTGGACTGCCTTCTGTATATCTGCTCCAGCTTTTTTCCTGGAGGCCACAGGGCTTCCAACTTTCCTGCCTTTCATGGCCAGGGGCAAATGTGAAACAATCCAGTATTGACTCTGACAGCTTCCCACCTGTCGTTTTCCCGTACCTCTACACTCCACACAGCAGAATCAGCAAGCCAGCTCCAGTCTCAGATTCTGGTACCAACAGAAACCTGCTTTGTCCCCACCGACTCCTGCCCCAAGTTCTTATCAACAAATCCCCTCTCCTTCAGCAACAAGAAACCTTGTTTCCTTTGCACAGTGGTATTACCTCAGAATTATGGGGAAGGCGAGATGAGTCAACTAATTTCCTCAGAAACTTGTATAGCTGATAGTCTTTTGACCTTTCTGGAGTTGAATAAAAAAATAAATTTTTTGCACCACAAAGAGAATAAAGATATGAAAGCAAAGTGACCACTCCTATCCAAATGACTCTCGTGGGTGGAATGTTATTGATATGGCCAACTGAAATGAAGAAAATCCTGGGTATATTGCTGGACAGTCCTACTCTGCCAACTGGTCTACCTGGAGGTGGGTACACGAAGACAGGCATGGGCACCCAAGGTATAGGAAGAGGTTATCATTTCTTATGGTGTTTTTGATTTCTTCATTAACTATAGCCTCGAAGCTCACAGATGCTCTACCTCTGCCTTTTGTCTTGTTTGCTTTGTGACACTTTTCCTCCACATCCATGGGCATGAAGGTCTGGCAGTAGAAGGGGAGTGGGCTTCTTCTATCTGAAAGTACTTCTCCACAGGAAGGTCAAGGCAAAACACAGCGCAAGGCAGCCCCAAACCATTTTGCTCCCTTGTACTTTACATCAACCTCACATTTCCTGTCTCCAAAGAGTCTCACCAGATCTTAAATTGGCCAGGACTTGAGAAAACTGAGAAACCACACTGTCTTGGTCCAAAGAAATAGACACACAGGGCTAACATTTTTCTCTTCCATTAGCATTCAAGTATTTTAATGAATACCAGATTTTACTATTTGTTCCTAGGGGAGGATATTTGACTTTTCTGTGGCTCATTTTATTTTTAATATTTAAAACTCTTTTTCCTCAATAAGACATAACTATAATTACATTTGTAAGAGCTCAGTTGTGTTTGGTGATTGGAAGTATTTTCTAAATGTGGTGACAAAAATTAATTACATATTCCTTTTGAAAGGTGTGTCCTCATCCACCTACTCCCCATTTTATTTTATTTTATTATTTTATTTTATCCAATTTATGAAGACCTTAAGGTTCCAAAGCTAACCTTAATCCTGTAATGTGTGACTACTGATGAAGAACAGCTTATAAGAGGCCATTTAAGCAGATACAGAGAGCTACATGGAAAGAAAAACGCATGTACAATATAAAGAGCATTCAAATTGTTCACCTAGCCACAAAGAAGAGCAAATCATCCCAAAGCACAAAGTGGTTTAAAGACAGTGACTCGAGAACTAAATTTGAAGCTGACATCTTGACAGGCTCATGACCTAGTTTCAGACACAGAGCTATGCAAGAGTGGCAAACGAGGAACGGGGGGAGAGGTAGGCTGTAGGAGGAGAGAAGAAGATCAAGAGGAAGAGGGTTGAGAGTGATGAACAGAAAAGACATAGCACAGTTAAGAGTAAGATACCACACCAGAATAGAGCAGCTAGGCTGAGCACCTTACCTTTGCTCTTTGGTAGCTAATGAGTATGTCAAGAAAATCCTGTAAATTTGGATACTACTATAGCTATAAACATGCACATTTTTCAATACAAGACTGATCAATGTCCTACCCAATACATTAATAATTGTGATGATTAATATTGGTTGACAGCTAGACAGGATCTAGAAGATATATCCCTGGTCATGTCTGCGAGGAATTTTCTAGATTAGGTTAATTGAGGTGGAAAGACCCACCCTAAATACAGGTGGCAGCATGCTCTGGGCTGTGATCCTTGACTGAATAAAAAGGAGAAAGTGAGCTGAGCGTCAGCGTTCATTTATCTCCTGACTGTGGAGGCAGTGTGACCAGCTGCCTCATGGTCCTGCCACCTGACTTCCTGGACATGATTGGCTATACCCTCAAACTGTGAGCCAATAATTCCTTCCTTAACTTGTATTTGTCAGGTATTTAATCAAAGCAATGAGAAAAATAACTAATACAAAAATCCAGTGACAACTGAGACATGGCTGATGAGTTTATGTTTTCTCCCTACTTTTCAGGTGGCTTGTGTCAAGTACTCCAGATCTTTAAAGATTTGATTTCTGTGCTCCTGTGTGCGTGCAGACACCTAAGGAGAAGATGACTTTTCAGAGATAGGATTCTGGTTTGTGGTCAATGGATCCTAAACCTGTGACTTTCTTTCTATGGAAATGACTTTTTTAAATTATTTATTTAATAACCAAATAATTAGAAGAAGCATTTCATTACAATAGCATTGACTTAGTCAACAACAATTTCCAGAGCTAAGATGCATCTCTTTCAAAATTGGCTGTAATTTTTAGGTTTACAGTTGAATTACTACAGTTATACAATATTGTATTCAGTATAAACCCTATCAAGACATAAAACTGGATGAGGTTTTAACCTTTAAAAAAGATCATCATTTCATTATTAAAATATAATGTTTCATACAGAAAAACTCATTTTTAATGCAACACTTAGATGTTTGCACATGCTTCTCTAATCTCTATATGTCTGATTATTGCTAGTCACGGTCGGTTATTTTCTGAGATCCTTGGCACCTGAGCATGGATATGAAGTCATCAAGTAGATTTCAATGGTAATGTTTTTCATATCTACTAATTAACATGAAGCAAATTTTTATGCTTCTTCCTCAAATATAACTCATTTTTATTGATTGATTGATTTTTTGTATTTCATATAGAACATCCTAAACAATCTTACTCATCTATATGCCCACATCCCAGGTGACACCCTCCCCATTGGAGCTCTTATACTCTGTCATCCCCGTTACTGTCCACTGTGTTGTCAGCACCCCCAGCCTTCCTCAGTGCTTGTCCATCCTTTGAATCTAGCCGCTCTATCTAGAGTTCCTTGTTTTAGGAAGGTCAGCTGTTCCTCATCTAGCAGCAATCAGTTGCCAATATTCCTTTAGATAAGATTGGGGTCTGCTGTTCATTTTCCCAGTTCTATGCTAGGTTATTGTCTGGGAGTCTCTTGGGCCACCCTGACAACAACTCAGATGAAGGTATCTCCTGTCTAGCATTGTTTCTTATTATGTAGCCTTTAGCTATACACATGGATTCTTAAAGAATTATACTGATCCCTTTAATCTTTGGTTATATATTCCTTTTGGGTGTTTAAGACCATAGAGTTGGCACAGATTAACAAATTTATTTTTACTCTTAAGGTCATTTGAGGATATGTCCCGTCTAGCTTCACTTGGAAGCATGAATGAGATATTTCCTCTGGGTTGACCCTCCTCTTTGTAGACTAGACACTGGTTCAAGTCCATCTTGTGGGATCTCTATGGCTTCCTTGATCAAGAGGACAGGTGACTCACCACAGTTACAAGACATTTTGAGAGATGCTCCATAGTCCCTTGGAACTAAGTCACCCTTGGAGGGCAAGGAGCAATAACTGTCCTTTAAATTACTCTGACCAAATTAGTATAGGCCTCAAAGTATGGCTGCTAAACATCCAAGAAGGTTAGTTCCACCAGTCTGGCACTTTTGATTACCATGTGCTATGTGGATAAAGCTTGGGCAAAGACCAAAGTTTCTCAGATAAACCTTGACTAGACATATACTATGTTCCTTGAGCCAGTTGTATGTATAATTTGTCAGTAGGTTGTTAGACTAATATGGTTCCCTCTGGTTTTTTAAAACTAGCTAGGCATTATTTATCTCTTCCATTGTCTAACCCTTCCACCACGGTTTCCCCATTTAAAGTGCCCCCATGTTTCCTATTTCTCCCTTAATAATACCTTTCTCCCATGGTTTCACCTCTTTTGAGCTCCTTCTTTCCCTTTATCCTCAAGGTTCCTTGTATAACCTTCCCTCCCCCCTCCCCTTAAAATAACTCCATTTTTATCCATATCTCCCTTATTTACACCCATTTCTGACTGTTCTTCTCTTTCAGATTCTTTCTTTTCCTTTACCTCCCTGGTTCCTTTCCATTAGCCTGGTTCCTATAGTTAAATCTGGATACATACTCACTTATAAGGATTTGGTGCTAGGATCCACATATGAGGAAGAACATACATCGTTTGTATTTCTGAGTTTGTATTACTTCACTTAGTATAACAGTTTCTAGTTCCATCCATTTACCTGCAAATTTCATGATTTTCTCTTTCTTTACTGTTGAGTAAAACTCCATCATATAAATGAGCCATATTTTCATTATCCACTCGTCAGTTGAGGGACACTTAGGTTGCTTCCATCTCTTAGCTACTGTGAAAAGAGCAGCAACAAACATGGATGTACAAGTGTCTCTGCAATAAGACGAGTTCTTTGGGTATATGCCAGGGAGTGGTATAACTGGGTCAAATGGTAGGTTCATTTGTAGTTTTTTAAGAGTTCTCCACACTGCTTTCCATAGGGGTTGAACAAGTTTTCAGCCCCACCAGCAGTGGATGAGTGTTCCCCTTTCCCCACATCCCCTCCAACATTTGGTATCATTTGTTCTCTTGATCTTAGCCAGTCTGACTGGGGTAAGATGAAATCTTAAAGTGGTTTTAATTTGCATTTTCCTAATTACTAGTGGTGTTGAACACCTTTTAAGATGCTTCTTAGCCATCTTTAGTTCTTCTTTAGAGAACTTTCTGTTCAGCTCCTTAGCCCATCTTTTAATTGGGTTAATTCCTTTCTTTGTTTTTTGAGTTCATTATATATTCTGGATGTTAAACCTCTGTCAGATATGTTGCCAGTTAAGATTTTCCTCTACCTAACTTTGTAACCAAAAGTTAATCTTTTGAGATCATTTAACAGTCTCTCAGCTCCTTTATAATATAAACAGGCTCACTAGGCCTTGGGCTCTTGTAGCTTAAACATATAGCTTTAATCCCTCATGACCCTTCCTTGCCCTTAACCCAGGATAATGTATGTATTTGTGTTTATGCTATGACAGTATTAAGCTATGCAAGCATTGGATACTCAGTCATTGGAAGTAACAGATTATCACATTTGTGCTGTAAACAACAAGTGGGATTAAACTGATAACATCAGTTTGTGGTTGTGTATACTGTCCTAGGTCATTATGGTCACAAAAAGCAAATCCTTCCACATCTTATGCTGAATACGTTGTTTTAGTAAATACAGAGCCAGGCCTCTGTTCAGGAGCATACTCTGGGAGAAAACAAGTTCTCAGAACAGTTTGGGTCCCACTCTTGGTTTAAATGGATGCTAAGTGCCAGGTTGTCTTTGCTTCAGCAGTACCGCACCGCCGCACTTTCAACGAGGAAATGATCTCAAATTCTCCCCTCTTCTCAAGGTCTCTGGGTTTAAGAGATAACTTCACCCTCTCCCACCCAAACAAAGCAAGCAAAAGAACAAGCAAACAGACTACGGCATAACTAGAGCCACAAACTAGCCCAATCCAGATCCCTGCTAATTCTAATCAGTGGCTCCTCAGGAAAGTTCCATTGCAGTCTTTCTATATGGGCAAGCCTCTGATGGAGTCTCTGTAGAGAACCAAATCGGAAGAATGTGCTCTTCAGAAGTTGGTTTTTTTTTTTTGTTTTTTCGGTCTTTTTGAGACAGGGTCTCCCTCTAACCTCAGCTGTCCTGGAACTTACTATGTAGACCAGGTTGGCCTTGAACTCACAGAGATCTGCCTGCCTCTGCCTCCCAAGTGCTGGGATTAAAGGTGGAAGTATTTTTAAAAAATCAGAACCCAGGCACTGACACTACCAACTCCAATAACATTGTGAGTCTCCCAAACATCTCGCAAGTCTATAGTAGCTGTAAGAAAACCAGCTGGAGGCCTCACCTCAGGGATCTCACTACAGGGGATTAGAGGGGGATGTCACAACTTCAAGGACAGCAACATCTAGGATTAGTTTACAGGCACTGAAACAAAACTGTGGGAGCTGAGAAATGGGGGCTCAGATTGCGTCTCCAACATCAGGAGAGAATTTAAAGCCATAGAAATGTATATAAAGTCTAGTTAACTCATTCATAGTCCAAGTAAAGGAAGAGTAGTTTTATTTGTGATGGTTTTTCCTGTTAGTGTTTACACAAATCCATTCAGTAGGGCAGTGCTGAAAGCTACCTTTGAAGGCTCAAATCTCCCTATGTTTGATAGTCTCTGGGCCATGCCTTCCTCCCTCTGAGATGAATTTTTTTCAAGTTATGCTGGGATTTAGGACTTTAGAAAGCATATACATCCCCACATCCAGTGCCACCTAGAGTGCTCCTGCATTCCCAAAGACCTGTTCTGTGGTTATGTTTTTCTGTCCCTTCAGCAAGGTGAGCAGCAGAGAGCTTTGAGGTTTACCAGCTTTGAAATATTACATGTGGGTTTCATCACAGAACCCCAACCCTGAACTTTGGTCAAGCATCTCAGTGGATCTTGTCCAATGCTTAACTTCAAATTCCACTTAACACTTTCCAATGTATTCTCCATATGGCTGAACTAAGATTTCATTTAAACAGGACTTAAGCTTATAAAATATTTAAGATAAAATTTGTCATATAAAAAACGAAGTCCTGGCTGAGGTCAATCTTCTGGCCGGGTTTGGCATAGTTTCTCAGCAAAGAGCCAGAAAGTGAATAGTTTTGGTTACGTGGCTATAAAGTGTCTGTCAGAACTACTTCACACTGCAGTGTTGCTGTGAAGACGTGTGTGAACAAAACAGAAGGGAGCGTGGCTATGTCCCAGGAAATTTTATTTACAAAATCAGGCAGCTGGGCCCTAGGTTATAATCAATGATGTCCTGTTCTAGGATCTTATATTCTGCCACAAGTGACTTTGTTGTGTTGCATATTTTACAATGGTAACTTTTGAACTGATGGGCACTGCATGAACAGACAAAAAATAAATTTCAGAAGATTGGGGTATAGTCATTAGAACTTCAAAATGACTTTCTCTAGGGTACATAATCATGTTGTCAAGTGAACAAAATAAATAAAACATTCTTTAATATTTTATTTATTATTTTTATATTATTTTATGAATGTATTGCCTGTATGTATGTAAGTGCATCAGTGTCGTGCAATGCCCACAGAGGTCAGAGGAGGGCATTGGATCTCTTGAAACTGGTAATACAGATGGTTGTTAGCCACCATGTGAGTGCTGGGAACTGAACTTGGGTCTTCTCTAAGAACAGTTAGTGCTCTCTACTGCTGAGTCATCTCTCCAGACCCATAAGATATTTTAATAAACAACGGCTTTGAAAACTGACCAGTAGTGGTGGTGCATACCTGTAATCAGTATTCAGGAGTTAGAAGACTAGATCAGGCAGTCCAGGGCAGCTGTGGCTACACAGTAAGTTTGAAACTAGCCTAGACTATGTGAGACTCTCTGAAACACACACACACACACACACACACACACACACACACACACACCTTTAATTGTAGCATTCAGGAGGCAGAGGCAGTCGGATCTCTGTGAAATCCAGGCCAGCCTGGTCTACAGAGGGAGCTCCAGACCAGCTGGGGCTAAAGGGAGACCCTGTCTCAAAACACACACACACACACACACACACACACACACACACACACACACACACACACACATAAAAAGAGACTGGCAAGATGACTCAGTTGGTAAGGGCATTTGCACCAAGCATGACCACTTGAGTTTCATCCTTAGGCCCACAAGGTGGAAGGAGGGAGCAGACTCCTATGGGTTGTCCTCTGACCTCAACATGTATACCTATACACACACACACACACACACACACACACACACACATACAAATAAGTGTAATTTTAAAAATAAAAACAAAAAACTTTCCTCAGTGTTACAATCTAAAAGGTAAAGAAATAAATACAGAGATAAAGTCTTAAAATTAGACATTTAAAATAAAGCTCTGGTAAATTATGAAGCCATACACATACAGAGCTGGCAAGGATTTGGCTTTGCAGACATGTCGAAAGGATAACTTTATTCTGTGCACTGATGAATATTGAGATGCATTGCTGATAGTCACATCTCCCCATGTAAGCAGCAAAGCTGTGTCTCCTGATTGCCGATTAAGCCCATAAATTTTAAAGGCTGGTAGGCATGAGCAGTTACAGCCAAAGAAGAAACAAAACAAAACAAAGGAAGTTTGCCCACTTTGCTGTGGTCTCTCTTCCTGACAACTGCCTTCAAAGCCATAAAATTTGGAGAGAAAACTTCCCGACTGAAGCCACCAGCTGCTCATTAGCAGATATCATGTCCAAAGATAATATGTTGGTTTAAACTTTAAACTTTCCTCAGGAAATCTTTTTTATAGGATCAAGTTTGAGTAAAGACTTTTTAAAAAATATGCACTGGGAACAGATTGCTCCTGTGCCATTACATAAACACAAATTCCTCAGCTAGTTCTCCATTGTGAACACGAATATCAGAAAATTAGTCTCCTTCAAACTCGAAAAAAATAAAATGTTAAATTCCTAGCAACTTATCTGAATGGTAATCAGTATTTTCTGAACCTTCTTTGGACAGCTAGAAAGAACTCCCTTTGGAGCTAAGCTTGGCAGTTCACTCTTAGAATCCCACCATGGGAGGATCATGAGTTTGAGCCCAGCCTGAGCTACACAGAGTCTGAGACCAGCTTGAGCTATGTAGAAAGTTCCAGTACAGTCAGGGCTGTATAGTAAGACCCCGTTTCAAGAAACCAAAAGAAAAGAAAAGAAAAAAAAAAAAGATCCCTTCAGGACTGTTTTCCAGTTCGTTTTTTAATTTTAAAAAACTTTTATGTATATGCATGTTTTGCCTGCATCTGTATCCATGCATTTGTGTTGTGAAGAGCCTGTGGAGGCCAGAAAACAGCATCAGATCCCCTAGAACTGGAGTTAGGACGGTTGTTAGGCACCATGTGGATGCTGGGAACAGAACCTGGGTCCTCTGCAACGGAAGCCAGTGCTCTTAACCACTGAGACATCTTTCCAGCCCGTTTCTTCTTTTAGAATTATACTTAAAAGTTTTAAAGAAGGAGCAGCTTATATAAGATATTCTTTTTTGCTAATAATTCTTTCTTCTTCTTTAAAAAATTAATTTTTAAGTTCACATACAATAAAAATAAAATGATTTGTTGACATGCATCCCAACCTAACACACACATAGATGCTGTAAATGGTACAGTGGTGAATATGGAGAATAGACCTGTTGCCCCCAAAACATTTTTCATGCTGTGCCTAATTCCTTTTGTTTCACCTCTATCTCCTGGCTACCCCTCTCTCAGTAGGGTTTTATCTCCTCATACATTACATTTAAATAGAGGTATAACATAATTTGTGATGGTTTGAATGAGAACGTCCCACATAGGCTCCAAGTATTTGGACATTTTGTCTCCAGTTGGTGGCGCTGTTTTGGGAGGTCTTAGAAGGTTTGGCCATGCTGGAGGAAGTTCGTCACTGGGAGGGCGGGCTTAGAGAACTGTTAAGCCTTGCAGGATCTGAAGTTGCTCTCTTGCTTCCTGTGCCTGCTTAAAGTTGTGAGCTTTCTGCTTTCTGCTCCTGCCCCAACCACCTCCAGCCACCATGCCTCCCCACCATGACACACTGCAATTCCCCTGGAACCATAAGCTCAAACTCTGCCTTTTATAAGTTGCTTTGGTCAGTGTTTGTATCACAGCAACAGAAAAGTAATAATTAATCTTCCAAATCACCTTCTTTCACCCAGCACGTCTCTGAGATCCAGGTTGTTGTTCCATGTACCAATAGCCCACCCTTTTTCATTGCTGGGTAGTTTTCTACTTTATGATGTACAGTAGTTTGTTTCTGTATTTACCTATTGGAGGAGACTTGGTTTTTCTGCAGTCTTGGATAGTGATAAATAGAACAGTTGTAAACAACCATTTACGGTTTTTTTATGTGAACATAAATTTCTATTTCTCTTAGGTAAACACCTATGAATAGAATGCCAAGTGTATATTTAACTTTATAAGAAACCGCAAAATAGTTTTTGAGAGTAGCTGTACCATTCCCAATAGCAGTATGTGGGAGTTTGGGTTCTTAAAAACCTCAATAGCATCTAGTGTGGTCAGCATTTCTCCTGACTCATTTGAATTGGTGTGCGATGCTATCTCTTCCTCCTTCCTAATATGTAATAATATATTCTTTCCTCATCTTTCTGGGGCTACAGCTCAGACTTTTGCTACGAAGTATGTCTTCTAACTCCTTACTGCATTCCAAGAGCTAGAGATTCTTTTCCCCTGAAGAGATGACACTCTGTCCTCCCTCTCTCCCTCCCCTCACTGCCACTATGTAGTTGAAGATGACCTTGAACCTCTGATTCTCCTGCCTCTCCCTCCCAGATGCTGGGATGACAGGTGTACACCATCATATCATATCCAGCTTACTCAGGGCTGGGGACCTAGGGCTTCGTGGATGATAGGTAAACACACTCTATCAACTGAACGCTATCTCCAGCCCAAAATATAGTATTATAAAGGAGCAATCTGACAGCACTACATAGGATAACTCAGGGCAACACAGAAGGGGGGTTGGCTGAGAGGTCTAAAATCTGCCTTTGTTTCTCATGCTGTCAGCTCAGAACTCCTTTGGCTCCTTCTGCGGTTTCATCATTCCTGTCTCATCTAGCATCTTGATGTTATGATGCTGCATTACAAATGGATCCAAAGTGAAAACTTATACGTCTCCCGAAGCTTTGTGCAATTATGTAGATAGCATGTATCAGGCTAACATCTAGATATCAGGGGGCAGGGGCTGTCTTCTTAAAAATATCTGCAGTGTAAGCATTGTTTTATACATGGTTATTTTTCACAGAACGAGATTCAAGTTCATTGTGACATGACGCAGCAAAGCCACTCAACTACATCTTACTGTTGGGAGGCAGGTGCTCATGCCACAGCCCAGGCCAGCAGGTACCTAAAATCCTGAGGATGGACCAAGTACATTTCTCAGAACTACTTTTCCTTGGTGGATTTGAAGACAGGAAGCTACCACAATCTACACATTACCAAGAAGTGCATAAACAAAATCCATAAATATGCCACATTAGAAATCCCTGAACTTAGCACAGGGCCTTGTACATAGTGGTTTCATGTGTGTGTGTGTGTGTGTGTGTGTGTGTGTGTATGTGTGTAATTTAAGTGCATACAAGTGCAAGTCTGTATGCATGTATGTATGTATAAGCCGGAGGACATCCTCACATGCCATCTTAATGAAGACTGCCCATCTCCTTTTTGACAGGGCCAGTAAGCCCCAGGGATCCGTCTCTGCCTGTATAGCACTGGGATTCCAAAGGTGCACATCCATACCCAGCTGGTTTTACATGGGATCTGGAGGTCAAATTCTGGTCCTCATCTTGTGTGCCAAGCACTTTACCAACTAACTCATTCTCTCAGCCCTCAGAGTAAATTTTTTAAACATATGGAGCTCTGTCTAAATTGAATTCAATCTCACCATCTTATTTGATCTAACATTTCTTTTTCCTGCTCTACTTTCTTCCTTACTGTGAAAATACATGATAATGAACAATTAGAAGAAAAGGTTTTTGAAAAAGAAAACTACTGTGAAATTAGATGTAGATATTTAAAATAGCTATAAAAGTCTTGGCTTGCGGAGACAGACTTGTCACAGAGCCATACGCTGGTGCACTGCTCAGCGTGTGCACACATGAACCAGAGTGGGAGGTATGTTTATTGATATATACTCAAACCTACATCTATTTAAAGTTCAGAAGGAAATTTTCCAAAAGAAAAGTCTGATTGACTGTCATGGTTAATTTTCTATTCACCTCTATTTGCTACCTCTGAGTAACCAGATATAAAACAGAGAGAAACAGTTGGGGGGCACATCTTGGGATGACTTTATCTTCATCAAGCCTTGCATACATCTTGTGTCCAACAACTTCATTTTTTAAAGAAAAACTTCCCAAACTAATTAATATCAATGCCACTTTATCAGTGTGACTAGCCCATCTCACCCATTCAATGACTCCATCAATCAACAACTCCAACCATTTTGTTTTCTGAATTATTTGACCCACGTAATTGATTAAAAACAACAAACCAAAATTGTTGTATCAGTATGCGGTAAGAAATATGTCCAGACAGTTTCTAAACTAATCTTGCCATTTTAGAGGCAGGATTTCAGGCTTCACCCTGCACACCACCTCCCTTTTAATTTTTTAATATATATTTTATGTATTTTTTTTTTATTTTATGTGTATGAGTGTATTGCCTGCAGGTAGGTAAGTGCATCCATGTCGTTCAATGCCTGCAGAGGACAGAAGAAGCTGTCAGATCCCCTGGAACCGGAGTTACAGACAGCTGCCATGTGGGTGCTGGGATTCGAACCTGGGTCTTCTGCAAGAACAGTCAGTGTTCTTAACCACTGAGCAATCTCTCCAGTCCTCCACCTCCCTTTTTTAAAAGATTTATACCATGTACATGTGCGCTTGCTTGCATGCATGTATGTGCATGTATGTGTACCACAGTGGGTACAGTGCCCATGTAGGCCAGATGGCTTCAATCCCATGGGACAGAGATGTTACAGAGGATTGTAAGCCTCCATGTGGGTGCTATGAACTGAACTTGAGTCCTCTGAAAGAGCAGTGAGCCCTTGTAACCACGGAGCCATCTCTCTAGCCCTCCCTCCCCTTTCTGAAAAATAAAATTTTGTAAGATAAACAAGTGAGAGGCAACAGTAGTGAAGACACCACATGTCCCCAAGGCTCATCTTACTATCTAAAGTGGTGATCTAAGCTGCGCTTAAGTATAAAAACCCTAACTGGCATCACATTGACTATTTTAATTGGTCTCGATATCTAGGTTTCCTACTTACTGGGGACTATGCTTTTAATTGGCTGCATTTTTTTGTTAGGTTTCCATTTTGGTTTTTTGAGGAAGGGTCTTCCGTAGTTCCAGCTGGCCTGGAACTTGCTGTGCCAACAAGGCTAGTCTACATCTCACAGCGATCCGCCTGCCTCTGCCTCCTGAGTGTGGGATTAAAGGCACTGTTTTTTTTTTTTTTTTTTTTAGTTTCCAGAGGACCAGCTCTTTCATCTTTTGTGTTATGGGTACAAGATTGGAGTAAGAAAAGAAAAGAAAAAGGCTTCTTTGAAGGAACCCATAGTCTTATTACGCTTCCATGGTTAGAATCTGAGTTAAAATTTTTAGAATAGTTCCTCAGAATTATTCCCAATCCACCTTTTTCTTATCCCATTCACCTCATTTAATTATATATCTTAGAAGAACTCCATGACAAAGACTATGAAACACTCATATACTTTTGCAAATGTTTCTAGTCTTTGTGTCTCAGGCTATGAATCCACTTGCTCTTTTCCATTACGCAGTTTTAGTGCATTGGGAATTCCGGGTTCGAAAAGAATTGGAGAGGGGTGGGTTCTGAGTTGGTCGGTAGAACATTTCTTGAATCAGTTTCTACCTCCATAAGCGTGCAGCAGAGAGTGAGAGAGAAAATTCTAGTAGTTCATCAGCAGTGCTTCTCCCACCAGTAGGAGCTGAAGATCTCTGTGCTGCCACCCGTCAACATTTACATGTTTAGCAAACAACTGAAGACAGTTTCCTGGCCCTGTCCTCCCACGTGTGTCCTGGCTTTGGGGGTCTCTGCACAGTTTCTCAACCATAAAATGACTTCCTAAGCGAAACCCGTGCATGCTCAGTTCTTCCAGGCTGTGGAATGCGCCCTTTCCTTCCCCTCCCTCCCCCTTCACTGTATAACCTCAAGAAGAGGCAAGTGGCCAGTGCTCAATTACATCAGGCTAATTAGCCACTGTTTATTTGTGAGCAGCTTTGGTCTTCTCTATTTTCCACGCCTGTTTTGTGTTCTCTGGCTCTCACACCATCTACCTCTCTGCTCATGGCTCCATCTGAGCTGGGGAATGGGACCAAGTTTCTATCAAATTAAAGATTGCTTTTCTTTATATTGTCACATGGAACAAATTCTTGCTGAATAATGACACATTTGGTGAAGATTAAAGGAGCCAGAGGCTCATACATAGTCAGTCCATGATTCTGACTAAATTTATTTTGAATTTTAGTGGTTTATGTTATTAACTACTATTGCATTATAATAACTGTTCAGAAAAATAACACAGTATTTATGGAGTTGTCTTACCACCAGTTGCAATGAATAACTACTAAAATTGGGTCTAACTTTCACCTTCTTACCGCCATCCAAGCCTTTGCAAAGCTGACGGGAAGCTAAAGTCACCCATGCAAAGAGTTCTCTGTAAGGAAGCATTCACACACCCTATTCACAGAGTTCCTGAGAGGCCTGTGAGGTACAAGGATATGTCCGCACACAGGAGGATGAAGGTCTTGTTCAGCATCCTAAGAATAAAGAAGATGTTCTCCAACAGATGGATGGAAAGATGATACTTCAGTCCTGGGCCCGAGACCTGGCTCAGCAGTTGTTTGTTCTATAGCCATAAGGAGCAGCGTGTGGATCCCAACGCCCAGAGACCCTGCCTCAAAGGAATAGGTGGAAAGTGATAGAGGAAGACTCAGGACATCCTCTTAGCACAGATGCACACACATAAATATCTTCAGTCCTGCCTACCCTAAATAAGGCTCAAGTAACCATCCAAAACAATTGCCTCTTCTCCCAAGAAACATGAGGCCAGACTCATCACAAAAGGAGAGGGAGGAGAAAGAATAAACGCTACATAAAGTATAAATGAACACATACATTTCTGAAGTAGCAGGGATTGTATTGTTTGATTCTTTTTTTTTTTTTTTTTTTTTTTTTTTTTTTTGTTGTTTTAGTCGATGGTCCAGTATCTGCTCCTACCCATGACCCCCAGGATCGAAAAGCATCCTGACAAAAGTTAAAGACCTGCTATTGCTCTGTGCCTTGAGTTGTTTAGATGGAAGTTTTCAGTCCCTGCATCAGGTCTGAACTATCAGCAGGGCAGTAATGGCTGCCCTCAGCCCTATGGACAGCCTCAGCTGCAATGCAGGAATTCAAACACAAGTGGAAGTGGGAACTTGGCTTGTCTCAGTATCAATAAACTTGTCTTTATAATGAAAGACAAGACTTGTTGGCCAGACCTATAAGGAAAACATATCTGTTTTGTGTACTACAGACCCCTGGTCCATGGACAATGTCACTGAATGAAGGCAGAGGCCCCTCCAGCCGGAAAGAAAAGGCCTAACATGAGCTGAGGGCCGCCTGGTTTTACCAAGTGCTCTCAGATGCCTGCCTTCAAAAGATTAACTGGTTTTTGTCCACCGGTGATTGCTGTTAGCCATCCTGAAGCCCCTGTAAGCTTTGCCAGTCACATTGCTAGGTTGGAGACCAAATCAAGACTGTCTGATTGATGCTGATTTGCAGTTTATACAAAGCAGGAAGAGTACATAATTTTCCGTATGGTTTTTTACAGAAAGACATCTGACCCTGCGTAAGTTCATTTACTGAGGTTTATTTACTTATGTTGTCCAGTTCTTTAAAGAAAACGGGAGAGCTCAGTCTTTGTTACATAAGAGTCTCATAAAACCACTCTAAAATAGAGTAAAATAGATGTCAAATAAAACAAAACCCAACAGTGTATATCTTTACACTATCTTGGTAAATTTAGCTCATGTGGGTAAGAGGAAAATAGTTTAGGAAAGGAACTGGGAAATCACATTAATGAAATGACTTAAGAATGAAAAGGTTGGGGCTAGAGAGGTGGCTCAGTGGTTCAGAGTACTGACTGCTCTTGCGGAGGGCCAGGGTTCAGTTCCTAGCACCCATATGCAGATAACAACCCAGTATAACTCCAGTTTCAAGGGAAAGACCCCTCTTCTGGCCTCCACAGGTACTACATGACATGGGTGCGTTTACATGCATGCAGGCAAAATATTCACACACATAAAATAACTCAAAATATATATTTTTTTAAAGGAATGAAACCGGGCATGTGGCACACTTTAATCCCAGCACTAGGGAGGCAGAGGCAGGAGGATCTCTGTGAGTTCAAGGCCAGCCTGGTCTACATAGTGAGTTCCAGGACAGCTGGGGCTACAGGGAGACCCTGTCTCAAAAAGACCAAAAAACAGGAATGAAAAGAAAAAAATATCAGTCAGCCAGATACATCTTTCAAGTCATGAAAGGCGCCATTTTCTTTTTCTTTTGTTCTTTTTCTTTCTTTTTGTTCATTTGTTTGCTTTGCTTTTTGAGACAGGGTCTCATATAGCCCATGCTGGGCTTCAACTCACTGGGTAGCTGAGGATGACCTTGAACTCTTGATCCTCCTGTCTCTACCTTCCAAGTGCTGAGATTAGATGCACATGCCACATCTGGTTTTAGAGGGAGTGTGCATGCTAGGCGAGCACTCTACCAACTGAGCTACATCCCCAGCTGCATTTTCTGGTCTCCTCTTTAAGGATCTGAAGAAGCAACTGGAGCTGAGTGGGAAGGATTGACCTCGTCAGAGAGCCCGTGAGAAGTGGATTTCCCTTGGCTTCCAAATTTGAACATTCTTGATTCTAAAATTCAGCTTTCTTGCATTTCATCTCCCTTACCAGAATTCTGAAAAATAGACACCAGACCTCTAAACTTAAGATAGCAATCATTTGGATGTCCCATCTTAGGGTCTTAGGAACAAAAGCACTTCAATCGGCTGGAACTGTGGAATGTAATGGTGAGACTCTGGATTTGGGGAGCAAACCCCCTGAATTTGACTCCTAACACAGCCATTATGCTTGGTGAACTAGGGGGAAAACTTTTCAGCCAGAAAATAGAAATAGTCTTTCCTATCTCAGAAGCCAATCAAAGACTAAATGAAGCTGTTATATGGTCATGGCACATGTGACTTCTCTAGACCCTGGGTTCAGTGACAGTGGTTTAGTGACAATGGTCAACTAGTTGTATGTTACTTTAGATAGGAACAAGGTATAGATTCTGCCTTAATTCTCTCTCCCATAATTTTCTCTCCCATAAAGCTTGTGCTCCTCTTCTAGACAGTGTTTAGAGACAAATAGTGTGTTTTCCTGGTCTTGAAAACAGAAGGACCTGCCATTCCCCAGGTACTTGGGAGAAGCAAAAATATAATAAACAGTGCCGGCTGACATAAAAGAAGTTGAAAAAAGAATAGTTTCAGTTTTTCTCATGTCTTACCATAGCAGAGATGATTTCTCACGAAGACAATGATATTTAAGTTTTTGAATTCTATCTTTCTAGACTCTTCCTAAATAAATGCTTACTTCTAGGTTTAGTTTTATGGTATTTTTCTTAATAAACATCCTAAATACTGTGTAACGTTCAAGCTGCCCAACTGCAGGATCCACCCCTGCACGAGTCCTTCTAGGGTTTCCCTTTCTTGCCTCGCCTCTTCCCACTGCAGATTCAGGTTAATTTTTGAATGTGGAATTTGGAATCTGACAAAGAAAAGTGATTTGTCTGACTGACTGGCAGAATCTTGTACTCTATAAACACTGAGCCCCAGCATATGTTCCCTCTGGGGTATAACAATAAATCAGGAGAGTATTTCTTACTCAACTATGTGGCATACTTTTAAAACATTCTGATTGACAAACAACATAGACACACACCAGTACACACACAGCGTGAGTGAGCAACAGAATAAAGTATTTTAAGTTGAAGACACCCCCCCCCCATTATTCACATAGGAATGCAGATCAGGATCCATTCCCCCAAGAAAGCCCCACCCCACCCCTCACCCCAATGCCTGTCAGGTATTTTCTTCATTTTTTTTTTATTCTAAAAAACTTCAGAAAATGTTGAAATAACACAATACACTTGGATCTTTCCATTATTAACATTTGGCCACATTAGCTGCCTCCCCTCTCCTTTCTCTCCCCTCTCCCTCCTTTATTCAACCTTTTGAAGCACATAACACCCCACTCCTAAGCGCCCCATTTCCTGAAAGCATCCATCCCCACATCACCACTCATTACCACAATAACTTCAGTAAGAAGTCAGTGCCATTGTTTAATACCAATTTCACAATCAAAGTTCCAAAATTGTCCCTTTTTGAGAAGTTCTTCCCTAGGAGGCATGTCAACAGCCTCTACCTGATCCTTAGAAAGCCCCAGTGACAAACCAAAGTACGATTCTACCAAAGTTAACCTAGGGTAACAGTGAGCTTGTTAGGCTTACTTACGGTGCACAGGTGACCCCAAACAGATGTACTGCAGTGTCTTCACGGAGCATTAATGATGACTCCCCCATGGCTGCATAGATGGGGCCCCATTCGGTTAACCTTCCACAGCCTATGTTCTCTAGCCTCTCCTGAGATCCCTGCGCCATGTACAATTAGGACAGAATTGCCTGCATGTGGCTGGGAGAAGCAGTTGGGAACTCTGGTGAGGGTCCAGGCGTGCTCTTCACGCCTCCTTCACTGACAGTCAGCAGTTCTGCTCCTAACAGTCTTTTGAAAAGAGGTAGGGCTGATCTGATGAAGCTGGGGGCTGTTCTGCTCAGAGGACTGTGTTTTACAACATCTGCAATATTTTCTTTATAGCTTTCTTCCCACTTAGGATCCAGTCAAGTTTTCTGTATTATTTCTGGTTTTTATGTTTTTTTGGGGCTTCTTTATTCTGAAACAACGTCAGATCTTTTAACCTTCAGAGCACTGAAGACACAAATGGGCTTACAGAACATCCCAGGGCTGCTGCTGGTTTAATTAATTAATAATAGATAGGGTCTCATACAGTCAAGATTGGCCTGAATTCAAATGAAAATGAAAACACCTATCTTTAAACTATTTTGTTAAGAGTTTGTTCATCCAAAGTGTCATTTGAAACTTTTAAATTAAATGTGATAATCCTTAATTTTATTTTTTCTTTTCTTTCTGCTTTTAGAAAGAATCTTTCTATGAAGCCCAGGCTGACCTCGAATGAACTGGTTATCCTCTTGACTCAACTTCCCTGCTGCTGTGATTACAGGCATGCAATACCATACCTGGCTTAATTTTAATTCTTATTTTTAAACTCATAACTTTATTTCTCAATATGCTGTGATTTGAAGCCCAGATCATCTAAACTCTTTGAAGAACTCAAATAACTGTGTTAGTCAGTTTGGGCTATTATAACAAAGTACGTGAAGTAGGATAGCTTATAACAGCGAACATTTCATACAGCTCCTGATATTGGAGTTCTAAGATCAGGGAGCTGTCGTGTCAGGTTCAAGTTCAAGTGAGGGCCTTCTTCCTGTTACGTACTGCTCACTTCCTGCAACTTCCTTGGGTCGAAAAAAGAGTTGGAGAACTCTCTGAGACTTCTCATGAGGGCACTAATCCCCTAATATAGTGGCAACTGTTACATAAAAAGATGCTCAGCCTGACTAATCATCAGGGAAATGAAATGACAGTAAAGCATTACCCTGTAATCGTTAAAATGACTGTCATAAAAAGTTTAAAATATAAAAGAAACCTACCTGTTTTTTTAAAAAAATACATTCACTTGAAGGTTTTAAACAGCAATCAAAAAAATATATGCAGATTAGATTTGGGCCCAGTGTTCCTGGTTTATAGTTCTCCCACAAAGAAATTATGTTGAATTAAAGGGAGATCACACTTAGACACCTTAATGTTTAAAACACTTTTGGGAAATTGGGTTAGAGATATAATTCAAAGGAAGCCAGAGCCAGGGGAAGTTCAACCATGTTACTTATTCTGTTAGATAAAGCTGTTGTTAATTTCCCCTGGAATCTAGGAAGAAATAAAAATTATGAGAGTAAATGTAGAGGTACCTTCAGACTTACATTATCATATTAAAAGGAAAACAGATATCACAAATTAGGTAAAAGAATTTCCCACTGTGGATAAGATCTATGAGGCCAAACAGAGATACAGTCTTGGCCTAATTTTCACTGAAATGTGAAGCGCGTCTTTCTCCCTGAGCCTTCTCTCTCCGGTACCCTCTTCCTTTCCTTGCAGCCCTCCGTGTTCCCTATAGCACAGATACTGTACAATTGACTGCAAAATTTCAATATTCAACAGCTACAATTAGGATAGGGAGCAAGCAATGAAGGCATATTTTTCACAAAGTGAAAAACTACAGCTGAATTCATTTTACTTAGCAGCAATTAAAACACATTTGTGAATTTATAAATATTTTGCAGCGTGGTTCTACAAGTGTTTCTAATTTGAGCAAAGACAGGTGTTTGTTGTTTAAAATAAATAGCAATCCTGGGGTCTTTTACTTAGGATTCAAAATATGTCAGTGTGGAAGGACTAAATTGAATGCCAGCTAAATTTTCTTCAGAAACAAGATCTGCTTAATGAACGCATACATATGTCAGAGTAGTGTGTGACAAACTGCCTACTGTGTGCACGGTGTTATTGCACCTACTACCATTTAATCTTCAAAAAGAATTCTGACACTTAGGTATTAGTGACACCATGCTATGAGAGAGAAAACAGAGGTCAGACAGGAAAGATGAAGGGCAGGATGTCTCCGTGGGTAAAGCTGTTTATTGCTAAGCCTGCTGACTTGATTTGGATCCCCAGGATCCACATGGTAAAAGAAAGGAACAGACTTCCACAAGTTGTCCTCTCTCTCTCTCTCTCTCTCTCTCTCTCTCTCTCTCAATAAGTAAATAAATGAAATAAAAATTGCTACAAAAAGAAAAAAAGGATAGACGAGTTAGCAAAAGTATCTTGTCAATATGTAGTAAAGGTGGATTTTGAACATAAACCTGAGTCTTCCTTGGGGTGCTAGTTGGTGACAATCTGACAACCCTTATCTTTCCCCAGCATGACTCAGCCAAATCCCCGCAGGAGGACCTGACATAGTAGACCTATGCCAGCCTTGCATGCAGCTTGGAAAGAGAGAAAACTGGGCTATATTAGTTACTTTCTGTTGCTGTGATAAAATACCATGACCAAAGGCAACCTATGGAAGAGTTTGTTCTAGCATACAGATCCAAAGGACTAGATGTTCATACTGTCAGGGAGGGCATGGAGGCGGAATGAGGATGCTGGATGATCACATTTCATCTGCACACCAGGAAACAGAGTGAACTGGAAGTGAATATAGAGGCTATACACTCTAAAAACCCACATCCAGTGGTGTACTTCCTCCAACGAAACTCCACAACCTAAAAGCTCCATAACTCCCCAGACAGCGCCACCAACTGGTTGCCAAGTGTTCAAACACATGACCCACAGGCTCCTTGCCATGACATGGGTTTCCAGTGAAATAGAGCCCAAGTATGTCCCTGTGTCCATTTGCAGGACAATTGAAAGATTAGATTCTAAATTCTGAAGTCAGACAGTGTGTTATTCAGTTTCTCCTTGGCTGTGACAAATACCTGAGAGATTATTTAAAGGCGGAAAGATTGATTTTAGTTCATATTTTCTTTAAAAAAACTTCATTCTTATTGTATGTATTTGAGTGTATTGCCTACATGTAGGTAAGTGCACCCATGTCCTGCAATGCCCATAGAGACCAGAAGGTGTCGGATCCCCTGGAACTGGAGTTACAGTTTTTGGCTGTTATTTGGGTGCTGGGAATAGAACCAGCATCCTCTGCAAGATCAACTGCTGTTCTGCTGAGCCATGTCTCCAGCCCTGGCTCATATTTTTATATGTGTGATTCCATAGTCATGTCACTCTGTTGATTCTGGGTCTGTGATTAGGCAGAACATTGTGGCAGGGAGCCTGTGGCAGAGCAGAGTTGCTCACCTCAGAGCAACTGGGAAGCAGTGAGAAGAAGGGACAAGGGACATGGACCTTAAACGGTACACCCCCCAGTGACCTTCTGCCTCCACATATGTATCACCTTTCAGTTTCCAGCACCTCCCAAAGATGCCATCAAATTAGACTCCATCAATAAACTAGTCCATTGAAGCCAGAGCCCTCCTGATCCAATCACTTTCTGAAGGCCTATTCGAAAAAGACCAAATCTTCAACACATGAGCCCTTTTGGTGGACACTTCAAACCACAACAGACAGTCTGCATTCAAACCCCATCTCTGCCACTTTATAGTTCATGACCTTCCATAGGTTTTTAGGGTACAAAAAGCCTCAGCTCCTCCTTTATAAGATGAAGGTGATAGTATCTACCCCAAAGGACTACCTTGAGGTTAAAGTTATACAATGACTATAATTCACCAGGCACATAATCTAGATCTAGCACATAATGAAGGATTTTAAAATGAGTATTATGATATTATTTAATTTACAAGGACTTTTGGTAATGCCCTCTACTCCAAATTATCTGTGCCTAAAGCCATAATGGGACACAATGAGTCCTGGAAGTCACTAAATCCTACTTCTCTCTTAAGAGTCAGTTTAAGGGCTTGGAGAGCTGGTTCAGTGGGTAAAGAATTTGCTGTGAAAGCTTGGAGAACTAGGTTTGGATTCCCCCCTGGAATGCATGTAAAGCTGGGCACCATAACATAACTCTGTAATCCTGATAATCTTATTGCAAGATGGGCAGTGGGGAAGGGAGACCCCCCCTAGGAGCTCACAGGCCGTTGAGCTTGGGTGTGCAGTGGCAAACGAGAGACCCTCTCCCAAACAAGGTGGAAGGCCAGCTGTTCTCAATTTCCATACTTGCACTGTGGAACACAGGCATGAACATTCACATATACAAACCCACACACACAGGCACAGATATTAAAAAAAAAATGGTTTTTGGTCTTTTTGAGATAGGATCTTCCTGTAGCTCCAGCTGTACTTTTTGAGATAGGATCTTCCTGTAGCCCCAGCTGGCCTGGAACAGGCCTCACCGAGATCGGCTTGCCTGTACCTCCTGAGTGCTAGGATTAAAGACGTACGCCACCACGTCTGACTAGATATAAAAAAATTTTAAAGAGTCAGTTTCAGCATCATTCTTCCCAAACACCGTTCCCAAGAGATCCCATAAATGTATGCCTGGCTTAGTGTTGATCAAATTATACAAAATATCAAATAAATTCTATTCTGTTCTATGACTGTTTTAAAACTTTTTACTTTTACCCTACTTAGACTGTATGCTCTCAGAAGGCAAAAACCTTTGTGCATTTCTAGAAGTACCATCTCTCATCTTAACCTGCTGAGACAGAGCGTACCTACAAAGTCTTCCCAGGTACCCTCAGAGTGCTGGGTTACTTGGTAGGCTCCAGGGCCCTGCTCAGTCCTGTGGGACGCACTTGCCTCTGTCATCACTGTATATGACATTGTCATCTTGAGCCAGGCATCAAAACCAGACACTGGGCATCAAAACCAGACCTTGTCCCTAATTTCTTAACTGTTGCTTTAGTTGTTGGTGAGCTTTTAACAACAACAAAATCGACAAAATAGTAACATAACCATAAGCATCAAATTTTGGCATTCATCCTTTAATAGACATGGTATCCTAAGTAGAAGATAGTCAGAGGACTTTCCCTCACAAACTGGCATCTAAACACAACCGTAGAATTTCCTTTGAGGGGCAGGAATGGTCTGCAGTCCATCCAGTTCATTTAGGAGCAGTTTATGTGTGTGTGGTTAGTCCTCTAAGTCCAGCATAGCCCGGCAAGCGGTGAATTAAAAAACAAAAACGAGCTGATTGTAAACAGGAAGGGACAAATCATGCCTCTTCAGTTATGCTAGTATACCCCTTTCTTGGAACTCCAGTACCTGAAATCTATAAACAGCAAAGCATAGTAGGAACTTTGAGTGTTGTTCCTTAAGTGCAAATTTAATTTCCTACATGAATGCTTGCCTGAATTTTATTAATAATATGAAACCAGAAAGCATTCCTTCTACATTGTTTTTCAGTAGAAAGAATCAAGAAAATAGTAGCTGTTATTACTATACAGTTATTATATTATTACTACATAGTTATCCCTAAAATACCTTGATTGGAGAGGGAAGGAGAACATTATGAGATAGTCTGTTCTTGTCACATGTTGGGAAAGCCAGGGTAGGCAGCTCTGGCACTCTGGGTCACAATATCGTACAAATTCAGACAGATCGTTCAGATACTGAAAACCCCAGTTGTAATGATGAATTTTATATGTCACACTTGCCTGGCTAATAAGACACAGCCAGATGGCTGGTAAAACATGATTTCAGGGTGTGTCTGTGGCAGTGTTTCTAGAAGAGGATGACATTTGAATCAGTACACAGAGTAAAGATCGAGGGTGGGCATGGTTCAATCTGGTAAGGACTCTGATAGAACACAAGGAGGGAGGAGAACCAAGTCTCTGTTTCTTCCTGAGCTGGAACATTTCTTCTGCTGCTGCCCCTGGATAGCAGAGCTCTAGGGACTCAGGCTTTCCAGTACACCAGGAACCCAATTACATGGTGATGTCTGAAGACAAACAGAATGGACCACCCTTGTGCCTAGGTCAAACTGACCCTGCTCCTTGTCTTCCTTTATTCCCAAGCCTTTTCAGGCTCTGTGCAAAGGTTCCTGAGAAACTGATCCTGCCAGTTCTTCTACAACAGCCCTAGATACTGGGCCCATGGCCATTCATTCTGGGAGGCATCATATTTGTGACTCAGGTCAAGCAGGGAACCCAAATAACACAGGTAGATGGCAAGTGCTGAATGAACAGATGAAAGGATGAGATGTGTGACCTCACTACACTGGTATGATGGTGTTTGAGCTGCTCTGCTCTCCTCTGGACTGGGTGAGGAATAGAAAGGAGGGCAGATAGATATCAGGGACAAAGCAGAGAATTGGAGGCAGGAGTTATTAGGGGCTATGCAAGGGGCTCTCTGAGATTGCTCCTCAGCCTTGCTGGGTTAGAACCTAAGTGCCTCACACGGAGAATTGCTTTCTTGTCATTTTCTGCTTCCGTAGCACTTCAAGTTTCATCCGGTGTAACGGCTAATGATTTATGCCTCAAGGCCCTCTGGAGAGGTCCTTCAGGCCAGGAAGCATACAGAGCAAGATCAAGGGCCTTCCCACACCTGCCAGCACTTCAGTGGGACTGAGGATGTCCCACCTCAGTGTTCCGTTGAGGTGCTTGGGTGCGTTTTATCCATCATTTTTGCAGAGGTGAAGGTATGCTGTCAGGCTTTCCGAAGCCATCAAAGACCTCAATCGACTTACTTGTGCTTAATTATAATTGAAGACCTTCAAGAAAATGACTTTAGCCTTTTGAAAGTAATTTAAGGTAAGTAAAGGAAGATTAAGGATTTAAGTTTAAAATGCTGAGTCTTGAACCAAGTTACTTCTTTAGCAGCGGTGATGAGGGGTGGAGCACAATTTTATTGAACACACTAATCTGAACCTGAGGGCACTTTGTTCTTGGATTTATCAACAGAGCAGGAGGCTGGTACTCTGCAAGAAGGAATTTCTGTAAGACTTTAGAGTTTGCTAGAGACTCCCACAGCGGGCCTCTCTAGTGTTTGGTCTGTGGCACCACCCACTGCCTCTTGAGTCCCTGTAACAGTGCTGTCAGGACCCATAGGGGATTCAGGAAGGCCATGCTTTTATACCCGTGGTACTTTCTCATCTCCTGATTCAACCACAAACTAGCTGAGGATAGCCGTAAGAAAAGGCTGTAGGTGATGGATCATGCACAGTCATTTGAAAGGCTGTTCTTTCAGTCTAGCTCCCCATGTTTTTCCATCCCTCCCTTTGCAACAAGTCTTTGCTCCTCCTTTGGACTTTGAATCTATTGACTTTCACATCCCTCTCAGTTCCTTTCACTCAGCTTCAGTTGCTTGCTTCATACAGATTTTGTGACTCGGGAACTGGAGAGAGGCTGGATTTTTCCAGCTAATTCTCTCTCCTGCCTCCTGTGGTACTAATCAAGACGCCTGTGAGGACAGCGACCACCTGAAGGCTTGACTGGAACTGGAGACTGTGCTTTCAACATGACATAATCTGGTGGCAGGAGTCTTCATTTCCTCCCCACATGGACCCCTCCATGAAGTGAATTGAGTGTCGTTCCAAAATGACAGCAGACTTTTCCCAGAGTCAGTGATGATCTAAGAAGGAGAGCAAGTAGGAAACTACAAGGCCTTTTATTAAGACCTGGTCTCATCAGCCACACACTACCCCTTTTACCACCTAATCATGTACCAAATAAGGTCAATGGCAGATCACATACATGATGGAAGTCTTGTAAGAACATATTTTCTAGTAGTGTCATGTTCACCTTCCTTGGAGTACAGTGCACTGTATGTTTGTGTAATGATGAGATCATCTAATGGTGCCACTATCAGTGTCTGCCCATCATTACATGATTCATGACTATTGTTTGTTAGAAAGCGAGGTGCCATATCCAATGTGTAATCAACAGAAGAAAAATTCGTCAGGATCACTTGAAAGCACAGTACCACGGATTATGTGCACATACTTTAGCACCAGCACCATCTTGTAGATGAAGAAACTGATACGCACACAGGGTCAAATAATTCCCCTGTAGTCACACAGTCTCAAGCAGGAAACACTTTTGTCTCTTGCTTATATACGATCATAATCAGTGAACGCATCACCAAATTATAACTCAAAGACCCACTGTGCTTTCTTACTGTGTGACTCTGCCATCTTTCCCACAAAGCTTCTGAGGATGGTGTTTCTGTCTGCAGCAAGACTTAGAAAAGAAAATAATATAGAGACTCAAACGCAGGAGGTTTTTATGGTATACTCTTTTTTTCTTTTTGATGTACTGGGTATTAAACCTAGTACTTCATGCATAGTGGGCAAGCATTCTGTCACTGAACTATATACCCAACCCTCTGTTTTACTTTTTTTTTTTTTCAATTTAAGACAGTGTCTCACTAGTTTGCTTGGGCCAACCTGGAACTCTAGCTAGGGCTGGCCTTGAACTCACAACCCTCCTGTGCCTGTGCCACCAGGCCCAAATTTTATGATGTTGTTCAGGTCTATCCTCTGAGCCAAACCACCACCATCTTTGTCAGATTATCTGTGCCCACTTACAAAACATCATCACAGCTGGGCTGGTGGACTGTGAGAAGGAGGGTGAGAGGAAGGCCACTGGACCCTCACCTCAGTATCCACCCATACCTCCCAACCAGATGTATGCAGTTCTGCTCTAATTACACATGGTGCCAGGATCTGAGAGAAAGGCTACAATTTAGGCTGGGGAAGACTAAAAGAGTTTCTTTCTACGCAGACATAGGGATGTGTTTATCCATGCTAGATGCAGAACTTTTAGTCTGGTTGCTTTGAGTTCATTCACACATCCTCACCCATGCTGTGTTAGTAAGCCCAGTAAAGTCATTGGTTCCCAAGGGGAACTTTGGTGAAACTGAATTTTGGTTTGTTGTTGGGACCTTAGAAGGAGGAAGGGGTAGACTTTGCCTAGCCCTACTCGGGGTGAAAATTCTCACAACATATGGAATAGTTTTAAGAGTGTCATTATTTCTGTTCAAAATTCATTGGCTTAGAACTACCTACAGGAGGTGCTGGGAAATGTAGTCTAACTGTGTGCTTAAGAGGAAAAAACAGGCATGACAGCTCACACCTGTGATCCCAGGACTTTGCAAACTGAGGCAGGAGGATTGCTGTTTGAGGGCATCTTAAACTGTAAGGAAAAGGAGGAGAAGGAGGGAAAATGGAGTCCAAGTGTCTACCACGTGTCTCTTGCCTTTCCTGGACCATATGCCACAGAAGGTTTGGTGAGAAGTTAGCAGCTTCTACAAACCCCATGCTCATGCTTGGAGCAACTGTGCTGTGAAAATGTGGATATATGTGCATTGGTAGGGGAAGAATGTCAGATAGGGAGGCAGGTAGGATCACGAACTCTTTAAAAAAAAAAAAAAGACCAAAAATATTTTATTATTTTTTAATTTTTATGTGTATAAGTGTATTACCTGCATGTATGTAAGTGCACCCATGTTGTACAATGCCCAAGGAGGTCAGAAGAGGGCGTTTCCCTGGAACTGGAGTTACAGACAGTTGTCAGCCACCATGTGGGTGCTGGGAATTGAACCCAGGTCCTCTGAAAGAGCAGCCAGTGCTCTTGACCATCTAAGCCATCTCTCCAGCTTCATGACCGCTTTCCAAAATAAAAGTTTGGTACTTTGGGGATAAGCTGGCAAAAACTCAGTATATTTATCTCCAGATTTTTTTCCATATTGCTATTATTTTTATTGTTTGTTCACATTTGTTTACTGAAACTATCCCCAGGTACACGTGGTCACTCCACTACATCTAAAGATTAGATAGATGATAGATAGTAGATAGATGACAGATAGATAGTAGGTAGATGATTGATAGATAGATAGATGATAGATAGATAGATAGATAGATGATAGATAGATAGATGATTGATAGATAGATGATAG
>NW_008360326.1:7739141-7739529 GCF_000622305.1 Nannospalax galili
GATTGATAGATAGATAGATAGATAGATAGATAGATAGATAGATAGATAGATGATAGAGTTTTCCACACCATCCAGTAAACATAGGCATGCAGTTTCAAGCCAAACATGTTATCTCATCATCACAATACAAATGCAATATTCCTCCAGAAGTTTATTTTAGAATTATTTAGGAAATGAATCTGGAGACTGGAGAGATGATTCTGTAGTTAAGAGTGCTTCCTGCTCTTACAGTGGACCTGATTTCAGCTCCCAGCATCCATGTTGGGCAGTGCACTATTGCCTGTAACTCAAACTCCAGGAAATCCAATGTCCACTTCTGGCTTCACGGGTACCTGAACTCTCATGCATACACACACACACACACACACACACACACACACACACACAC
>NW_008360326.1:7739594-7748255 GCF_000622305.1 Nannospalax galili
CCACGAAGTCTATAAAGACAAATTAATAGGACTTAGTTCTGCGTGTGGGGGAGTTGAGCTCCTCTCCCCTTTTCCTCCAGATATTTCCTAATTCTCCAGGAACAGCAATATCTGCTGCAATATTTTGCAGCATGTTCCCTTCCATGGATCCAGCACTTCACCAGGGTCTTGGCCACTGCCTACAGGAAAGAGTCCCACGGAGAAATAGTCTGATCATGCTCATCAGTCCTCCAGACTTGACTCTCTCACCCTGGGTCTGCCAAAGCTGTGCTCTGGCTTCTGCAGTCAGGAATGCTTATGAATGCCTGGATTTTGTCTTCTGGCTTTAGGACGTATAGCAGATTAAAGCTGTTCATGGAGAGTGATTAAAACTGTTCATGGATAGTTATCCCTTTCTCTCTCCCCCATGACAGGAGACTCTGTTCTCATTCACTGATGTTGATCTTAGCTGAGTGACTGCTTTGACTTCTTGGGGGCTAGAATGTACATTCCTACCTCTTGGTCTTGAGCTTGACCCATTGACTTGCTCTCAATAATATGTTATTAGATTATTGGACACATGCAGGAGCTTGGAGTGTGTGTGTATGTGACTCAGGTTGATCTCTTGCTCTCCCACTTTCGCCTTGAGAACATCACATCTCAGGTAGCACATGGTTCAGGAAAAGTAAGAGACACACTAGGTATAAACCTGGACTCCATCCGCAGAGCTAAGCTAAACAAGTCTATCCTAAACCAGTAGAATCCCAGCTAAGCCCCAGGGGTATAAGGGAGAGATGAATGTTGTATAGTCTCCGTGGCTTGTATGCTGTTTTTACATGGCAATTGTTGACATATTACTATTTTCTGGCATTAAAATCCATCGCTCATGCTGGACCAGGGGTAGACACTTACTTATTAATTCCAATGCTTTTCTCTAAGCTCTATCCATGTCATGCTTACTTATTAATTCCAATGCTTTTCTCTCATCTCTATCCATGTCAGACACTAGGATCAAACCAACCAAAATAAACCAAAGCTATGCATCTAGTTTGAAAACTTACTTAGAAAAGCTTGATGCACTTGACTAAGAATGATCAGTCCAAGTTCCTCATGAGTTAATGATAGAATTTCTTTAAAATGCCATTTAGAGGGACAAGGAATGGATATATCTCACTGGGGTAGTGTAGTGTGTGCTAGCATGTAGCATGCCTGGGCTCCATTCCAATCACCCCCGCCCAGTGAAAAAAGAAAAAGGACGATGGCATTTGGAGATAAAGTTTCAAAAAAGACTTTCATTACCACCTTAAAATTGTAGACTCAACATTTCCTGTTAGAGAGAAGTTTACTCAAGTTTTCTCTATTTAATTAGGCTCTCATGAATCATAGATCTTTCACATAAGTGAGCTTGCCCCTCAGGGCTAGTGGTGTCTTTGCTGGCAAATATTTTACAAAGAAGGCATTTGTTTCAGAAATAAACATTTAATTTGGATAAATTTTAATAGCCACCGTGCTTGATTCTGATGAAAATGTTTACCAGCAGCCTTTCTGCTCTGGAACCATTTGTTTCTATTATTTTGACAGAAAAAAAATTTGGTTGGTAGTTGTTTGGGATTTGAAATGGTTTTGTAAGCATTTCAGCCTGATGCCCAGGCAAGCAGTCACAACCATTCTTCTTCAAATAAATGGGAACCACTCTTTTTCTATTCATTACTTCAATGAGAAAAGTTAAACCAGTGAAAGGATTTGCAAAAGACTGAATCATAAAGACTCAAAGTAAATTGAAACAAAAGTGCGCACTGTAAATATTTTTGCAAAGGTTTGGGCAGTCTTTTCCTTCTCTAAATACTTGCCTGCATAGTAGAAGTAAAAAGTCAAAAGAAAAAATTGTGTTGGCTCAGTGATAACTTGAAACAACAGATATTATTGAACCATCTTCTGTACTTCCTGAGTTCCACAGGGGTGGAAAACGAAGTCGAGTTTCCTGCAAACATATTAAGCAACACAGAAGTGACTTCTATAATTATAACGTTTTTCAAATCATGAAAATTGAAAATAAGAGAAAACAACTTCTAAAGAAGTCCAGGGTCAATCAACTAAATAAACTAAAGTCATTTTGCCAACTAGCATTGATTAGATTTGAGCAGGATGGAATTGACTTCCCTCCAACTCCACCCACTCCACAAACTAATTAAAAAAGCACATCAGCACCATCTTCAATCAGCTGAGGAAGATAAGTGGGCTTTAAAGTCATCAACTACAAAGCTGTCAAGAATAGCAATAGATCCTCAGAGAACTTCAGGAAGCTTTCTGAAAGTTATGAAATGTCAATCAGAGGAACAGCAAATCAGAGCTGTGGGCTTGTACTTGGGGACATCTTCTTGGACAAGGAGACTGATTTACAGGAAAGAAAAACATACACCAGCATACACACACAAGCATGTACTCACGCACGCACGCACGCATACACATGCGCACACACACAACATCTAACACCTCACTTGACTTTGACTTCCGGCCACCTAAATACCCATGATAAGCAAGAACAGTAACAATGAAGAATTAGAAGGGTCACCAGGCAAATTATTTAAAACGTCTTAGAAATACATAAATGCCTATAGTCCTTAAACAGAGTTGGGATTACTTGACTGCCTTGACAAGGAACCCTGCCTGTAGATTGGCAAGAAACTGCTGACCATTGTGAGTCTCTCTCTCTCTCTCTCTCTCTCTCTCTCTCTCTCTCTCTCTTTCTCTCTCTCTCCCCCTCCCCCCCCTCCCTCTCCCCCTCTCAAAATCAGAAAACAACCACTGGAAGTCCATTTTCTCCTTTCACTACGTGGGTTCTGGGGATTGAACTCAAGTTGCAAGATTTGGCAAATGCTTTTACCCACTGCCGTCTCTCTGGGCCTAGAAATGTAATTTTGTAATGAAAGATATCTAGGTAAGTGATTGGCAAGTACATTTCCTTCCTTGGATTCTTGGAGAAAAGGAGGAAGAAGAGAAAATAGAAGGGACAGAACCATGCAGGAAGAGAGAGTGCCTGTATGCGGCATGGTGGGAATCTTCATGCTGCCCCATTTTTACATAGACACGGTAAGATACTTACTGCTTCCCCCAGCCCTCACTTGCTTACTTTCCCCCACCTCCCTCTCTTTCTCAAGTCTCTATTCAGGATTATAGTTTATATATATGTATGTATATATATATTATATAGTATAATCGATATAATTGATATATAGTATAATTGACATAGTATAATTGATATTGATATATATGTCAATTATTTTAAACCTCAAAGAAGTAATAAACTTCTTTGAAATACCTTAGTTCAGTAAGAACGGTTGGGCAAGGACAGTTGGTGCAGCTGAGGCATGGCAGTCACTGTAGGGAAGGAGTCATTTACCAACCATAATGGAAGAATTAAAGTGTTGTGATCACGGCTACAACAGCACCTGTGTGCATCTGTTATATATGATTATATATGACTGTGTTTCTTTTCTGTGTCTATGTACAAGTATTCTTGCATTTAGGAACTCATACTAGGAACCGAGGAATTTAAAGAACACAGACTTTCAGAGCTTAAAGGTGTTACAGGGATGCGGAGGTGACTCAGTGGTAAAGCACTTGCTATGAAAGTATAGGGACTCAAGTTTGAATCCCCAGAGCACAAGTAAAGTCAGGAGAAATGGACAGTGTCTGTCATTGCAATACTCCAACAGTGGGATGGGAAGCAGACAAGAGAATCTCAGAAACTCGAGGGCCAGCTAGCCTAACAAATTCAGTAATGAACAACAAAGACAAGAGGCTGCCTCAAACGAGCTGGATGCTGGGGACTGACACCCAAAGCTATCCTGTGGCCTTATGCTGGTTAGCACTTGTCAACTTGACACAAACTAGAGTCACCTGAGAACAGAGAACCTCAACCAAAGAATTTTCCAGATCAGATTGGCCTGTGGCCATATCTGTGAGGCATTTTTGTTAGTTGTTAATTGATGTAGGAAGACCCAGACCACTGGGGCAGCACCATCCCTAGGCAGGTGAGCCTGGTCTGCATAAGACAGGTCACTGAGCAAGTCAGGAGAAACAAGCCAGTAAGCAGTGTCGTTCGTGGTTTCTGCTCCAGATCCTGCTTGAGTTCCTGCCCTGACTTCTGTCAGTGATGGACTGGAAGGAAGTGTAAGATGAAATAAACCCTTTTCTCCCCAAGTTGCTTATAGTGATGGTGTTTATCACAACAATGGAAAAGCAAGCTAAGCTAGGCCTCTAAACACAGGCTGTGCCATGCTCAGGCTCCTACTCACACACATGAACACACAGACATGTGTGCAAGGTTTTTAAAGAAGAAAAAGAAAAAAGGAAAACAAAAAGATTTGGTTTTGGCCTACAAATCTTTTTTGGCCAAATTTGATTTGGCCTACAGACTGTGAAGGCCAAATCTTGTTTTCAGAATAAGAGTCAGATGACAAAAAACAAGAGCTCGTTAAGTTCTTGGAGCCAAGTTCAGGCCAGACTGTCTTCTAAACTGTACAACTTTTTCCCCCAAGGACATCAAGCAAAGTGCCTATTACACTAAGTAGGTTTTCTGTCACCCTGGTCTACAGCTAGGGGAAAATCAATTTCAGGACATCGACCAGGGAATTAAAAATCTTACTTAAGAGGTGAAACGTTGCTGGTTCCCATGAAAACATGCGTTTTTGTTTTTGTTTTTTTTTCTCTATCTCATTCCTCCATCAAGACATTTGGACAGATAACAATAATGACAGACACCTTACATGGAAATAATTGCTGAAATATATGAGAAGGTCCGTGCTGTGGAAACACGCAGGAAATTAACCCCAGACCACATTCTTCTCACGTCTGTGTTTGCTCAGGGGTGTCATGGTGTAAAACCTCTGCCATGTTGCTAGCTGCCGAATACGACACTATGACGTCTCACTTGGTCGTTTCACAAGCGGTTACAACTTAAGCAAGAGCTTAATTTATTTGATTCCCATTTTGTACAGTGGGACAATAGAAGTAATAATACTTGCAACACAGCTGTTGAGAATGGAATAGGATAAGAAACCTCAGTGCAGCTCACAAGTCACAATCTGCTTTGGCTATGAAATGATGACACTTTTTTTTTTCATGGCCCAACTATCTTTAACAAACTGCTAGCAAAGAGCTTCCTCAAGATTTTCTGAGAGTTTCCCACAGTCCCAGGTGGTCCTGGACAAATCTGTCCGTCTTTCCCAGGCTGTAGATAATGCCCATGCCCACGATAGCTGGTTTTCCATTTGGTTGGTTTTTTCATTGTTGTTTTTACATGTCAGACCCTTACTCTCTCTTTCTTGGTCTTATTGTAAGCTTCCTGTTCAATCCAATTTCCCAAATCACAATTGAGGCAGGATTAGGAAGAATGTGGTTTATTCTAAACCTAAGTGGGGTTTAGAGATTACAACAGTAACTTATAACTGCTACCTTCTTGAATACATAGCTCTGCCTGCTAAGTCACTGCCCTACACATCTCCCAGCTGCTCCTAATCAATGGGCATTAACTCTTACCACTAAAACACTCTGAGCATTCCTGTGCCAGAAGTCAAGAGGTGCTCCATGTCCCTACTTGGGGCCTCATGGAAAAATACGTCCTTCTCTCCAACAATACAAGACTCAGCCCTGGAACCTCCCCTTTCCTGGGAGATTGACAGGGATTAACCTTGCATTCAGGACAAAAATCATCAACCATCAGGTGTAGATTGGCCTAATGGTCCAAACACGATATTCACAGGTGCCAAAGGGTGTTTCCCAAAGTCTGGCTTATTCAGTCTTAATAGCACATGTAGGGCAAGAGTAGCTCAGGCCAAGCAACTAAGACTAGTCCTTTAATCCTCCATTTGAACTATTTTTTCTAGAATGAAATTCAAAAACAACAAAGAATACATTGCTTTTGTTACGTTCTGTTTTCACATTCTGATCACCTGTGAGCAAATCTTAGTTTCTCTGTTTCTCTCTCTCTCTCTCTCTCTCTCTCTCTCTCTCTCTCTCTCTCTCTCTCTCTCTTTCCTCTCTCTCTCACACACACACACACACAAACACACATACTTGTATACATATGTTTACATGCACACACATAAACATTCATACACAGATATTTGTACACACACAAGATCTAAATGAAAATATGGGAGAAATCAAGGACAAATAAAATCCAAATCAGAAACCTACAAACTCGTGCTGGGGATTCAGCTTAAAACATTTTTCTGCCCTCTGTCATCTCTCATGGTATTTAGTAAACATTGTAGCTTTTGTTATTTACTATTATTATTGTTAGGATCAGTAGGATGAGCAGTAACAATTTATAATATATAAACTAAGTAAATGAAGATCAGATTCAAGGTGGTGATAGTTCCTGGGGATAGGTAGAGCTTGGTATGGTTAATGAAGATAAAAGATTAACAAATCTTTTTTAAACTTTAATTAATTTATTGTAAATCTTATTTTTATTACTTTTATTTTATGTGTATGAGTGTTTTGCCTGCATGTATGCAAGTGTACCATGTGCATGCAATGCCTATAGAGGCCAGAAGAGCGTTGAATCCCCCCAGAACTGGAGTTAAAGATGGTTGTAAGCCACCATGTAGGTGCTGGGAATTGAATCTGGGTCCACTGGAAGAACAGTAAGTGTTCTTAACCACTGAGCCATCTTTCCAGCCCCCGAGATTAGCAAATCTTAAAGGTACTTGGCCACTTACCAACTATTGACTTTCACATGGCAATGTCAAATGTTAGAAATCTCTATTTTATATAGGAAGAAATAAAACAACTTGCCTAAGATGACATAGCCAAAACTTTTGGAAATAGAATTCACGAGCAATCTATTGGGCACGAAGGCTAATGATCTTTCTAGTATCTCACAACATATTCTTCCATCTGCTCGATACCTGGGCAGACGATATATGACTTTGAAGATGATGGTGATGCTGACGATGAGGAGAAAAAAAATGAAGGAAAGCCAGAAACTTTGAGAGCTTCATGATGATTTGTGTATATAAGAATATACAATAAACAAGACTAGACTGTCAACAGTCGGCCATGAGTCAGGCAGGGGATCACAGGGCCCTACCCCTCTGCTGAACTACTGGCTACTGATAGATTCTGGGGAAGGAGAGTCACTCTTGAGCCCACCAACTCCAACAGATAATTCCAAACCAATGATCGCACAGATGATCCTGGTCAAACTCAGGGTCACAAAACAAAAGAAAAAAAAAAAAAAAGAGAATCTGGGAAAGGGATTTCTACAAAGAATAGGGAGTTGACAGGTATAAGAGGGAGATAAGAGAGTCAGTAATTAGGATGCATTAGAATGCATTATATACGTGTATGAACTCGTCAAAGCATAAGTTGCAGTAAAAGCAAATCCCAAGCATTCGCTCATTCATTCAAGTAACTTAACCAGCATCAACTGAGCAGCAATCACGTGGCAACCATGGTCTTAGGCATGAAGATACAGATAAGAAAAAGATGAGAGTCCTTCCTACTTTTGTTAGAGTCTAATGCAGGACATGAGTAAGAAAATAATTTATGTAATTTTCATTGTTTAAAAACTCTCTTGATATTGGAGAGATAGATCAGAGGTTAAGAGTACCTTCTACTTTTGCAGAGGACCCTGGTTCAGTTCCTAGGACCCACATCAGGCGGTTCACAACCACCTCTAATTCCAGTTTCAAGGGATCTAATGTTCTCTGGCCTCCACAGGCACCTGCACCCATATAGTGCACATAAGTTCACACTGGCACACACACATAGCACATAAATAAATGAATTTTAGAAACCTCTCCAGATCAAGGTGTAGTGGTGTACACATTTAATCCCAGAACTTGGGAGGCAGAGGCAGGTGGATCTCTGTGAGATTGAGGCCAGCCTGGTCTACATAATGAGTTCCAGGCTAGCTGTGGCTATGGGAAGACCCTGTCTCAAAAAAACCAAAATGCAAACAAATAAACATACAAAAATCACCTCTCTAAATGACTTAAATGAGTATAGAATGATATGAGTAATCACCTAGTTCAGACTAAGAGAATGATGGAAACCCTCCATGTGATGTGGACCCAGTATTCTGTGGGATGAATGTAGCTGTGGCTATGGGAAGACCCTGTCTCAAAAAAACCAAAATGCAAACAAATAAACATACAAAAATCACCTCTCTAAATGACTTAAATGAGTATAGAATGATATGAGTAATCACCTAGTTCAGACTAAGAGAATGATGGAAACCCTCCATGTGATGTGGACCCAGTATTCTGTGGGATGAATGGGGTCATGCTCTATGACATGAATGGACATGGTCCATGAAGAGGAAAGAGCAGGAGAAACGCAGAGTCCTGCAAGAAGCTTTGTGCATTGGAGAGCTGTGAGTAGGACTCTCTTGAGGCTCTGGTAAGTGATATTTGCATCCTAAGGGCAGAGGCAGGTGGATCTCTGTGAGATTGAGGCCAGCCTGGTCTACATAATGAGTTCCAGGCTAGCTGTGGCTATGGGAAGACCCTGTCTCAAAAAAACCAAAATGCAAACAAATAAACATACAAAAATCACCTCTCTAAATGAGTTAAATGAGTATAGAATGATATGAGTAATCACCTAGTTCAGACTAAGAGGATGATGGAAACCCTCCATGTGATGTGGACCCAGTATTCTGTGGGATGAATG
>NW_008360326.1:7749495-7749600 GCF_000622305.1 Nannospalax galili
TTGCAGCCCCACCAGCTGCCCTGGAGATCAATAGTAGACCATGTTGGCCTCAGTCTCATAGAGATCTGCCTGCCTCTGCCTCCAGAGCACTGAATCAAAGCTGTG
>NW_008360326.1:7749649-7793402 GCF_000622305.1 Nannospalax galili
CTGCAGCCCCACCAGCTGCCCTGGAGTTCAATAGTAGACCATGTTGGCCTCAGCCTCATAGAGATCTGCCTGCCTCTGCCTCCAGAGCACTGAATCAAAGCTGTGTGGCTAAATTTACTATGCTTTAATCACTTCCCATAACCTAATAATTCTATGAGGAAGACAATATTTTTATCTCTATTTTAAGGATGGAACACCCGTAGGAAAGGCAGATTAAATATCTTGCTCAAGATTCCACAGTAAGGGGAAATACAAAACTCAAGTCAAATTTAAGGAAATCATGACTTTAAAATATACTTGCCAGGCATATTATGTCATTCACGGGATAATGCAAAAAGCGTGAAGAATCTACAGGGCAATTAAGTTCTGTAGAGAGGCTCTAATGTCTCAGTAAGTCACAGAGGTAAATCCTGAGCAATTGAAGCAAGAGCGCCATTAATTGCCGTGTTCACCTTCTCATATGGTGGGGGGCGGGGGGACAAGAAAACAGTTGCCGCGGAGGGGCTTCTTGCCTTTTTCTATCAAGTATTTCTTGAACTTCCTTGCAACTTTTCAGCCCCTCACACTTGCCTCTGGCTGATTTTAAATTATGCTAATTGGAAGAAGGAAAAATGCTGGTAATGGAATAAAATGGAAAGCTAGTTCTTATAGCATCTGGCGCAATCTGAGCCATTTAGAAGTGCATCTTATGGAATAGAGGTATGAATAAGCAATGCCAGTCTGATTGCAAACAACATGGGTCTCATTAGAATACATCAATCTGATTGCTAGGTAGTGATCCACTGCAGATTAGCAGGCTGTAATTGCCTCTTTCATATTATGTGTGGAATATATAGTTTCTCTGGGTATAGGTTCAAGCCACTTTCTTGCATGGCTATCTTTTTCAGCTCTACACAAAGCAGTATCTGTGTTCTACTAAGTTGATTTAAACTGGTTCGTAGGTCCTAATTCTATTTTCTCCCAAGTATTCATCAAGTTTTCTACAGTAGTGCCATAAACAAAGAATTATATCCAGGGTGATTGCCAGAAACAAGATATGTCAGTGGTCTATTATCCATTCAGCTGGGAGCAGTTGGTGGCTCAAGGCACTTCCTCCAAAGAAAAAGTGTAAAATAACTGCCCCCCCCCCCAATTCAGCTGTAAGTCTTAACTGGGTGGTTGACTTAAGTGACTATGCTTTTTTTTTTCATTGTCAAATTTGTTTGTTTTTTTTCTATGACTGGAAGAATTCAGACGTCTTGGCCCAGGTCATGATTTCGGCGCGTGCTATGAAGTTAAGGATTCTAGTGTGTTCTGAAATCAGAACTTTATTCATCATATACTGAAGAAGCTCAGTCTCTCCAACCCTTGCCCTGTATCTCACATGCTCTGCGATCAACCAGCACCACAGCCCCTAGACCACCAAGGCAGAAAGGGAAATCTCCAATCAGCCTCAAACTGAGGAAAGAACTTGGACATGCCTTGGGTATGGCAGGGGAGTTACAGGGCGTGGAGGTCCTCAAAGGAGCTCTTGTATTGCCCTCCCCGCCACCGCCTGCCCCCAGCCCAAAGCTCTGCAGCATGTGATACCTCCTGCCTCGATTTGCCTCCCTTTTGTTTTTGTGTCTGAAATTTAAGAGAACAGATTTACAAAATGTGTTTCAAAATAGCCCTATTCTATAGAAACATTAAAAGGTTTTTTTTTTTTCTAAAAATAGTTGCAAAATTCTAGATTAAAATGGTAAAATTGGTTTAATAGAGGACTGCTCAGACCCTTTAACAAGCCAACCGGCTTTATGAATCTTTAACGGGGCCTTGTAGGCTACGGTCACTATTATCCAGTCTTATTTGACCACAGAACCCTGTGCATCCCAACCTATCACCGTCCCCCCAAAATAATAGCATCTTATCAGCTACTTTACCTGCTTTCCTGTGCTGAGTTTGGAAAAACGCCACTCTTTCCTGGAGTCTGGTTGCCCCAGGAAGACTCCTGTTTGCCACATCAGTTTTCCATATAATTGATCCCCTTGATCTCTCAAAAGAGACCAATAATACTGGGAACGTTGACTAGTTTTACAGATGGGTAAACTGACTTTCAGGGAGGCTAAGCGATTTTTCCAAGGTCACACATCTGACTGAGGCAGGGGGTTCACATGAAATCTTTTATTAGATGATGCTCCACCTTTGCGTCAGTTAATTTTTCTGACGTCATGGGACCCATCTTGTGTTTCTGCTTGCTTAATGACTGGCCTATGTCACAGGCCATCATCAAAGTGAAGAATGGCATTTGAGATGTGTTGCCTGTGACTTTTATGCTTAGAACATGAAAGTGGTCATTAAAGAGAGCCATCACCTCTTCCCTCCCTCCTCTGACTCCATATCAGATGGCAATATCTTACCTGTCATAGATTATACTTTTAGTGAAAAGTAGAGTGTAGAGATTAATTCTTAGAAAGCACAGAGTGTTAGATGAATACTATATCTGAAGTCCTAATTTGAAGTCCTAATTTGTTTCATGAGAACTAAGAAAGAAAGAGGGGGAGAGGGAAGGAGAGAGAGAGAGAGAGAGGGAGAGAGAGAGAGAGAAACAAGTAAAAGATAATGCATCTTGGGGCTGGAGAGATGGCTCAGAAGTTAAGAACACTAGTTGTTCTTGCAGAAGACCTGGGTTCGAATCCCAGCACCCACATGGTAGCTAACAACTGTCCGTAACTCCAGTCCCGGGGATCCAAAAACCTCTTCTGTCCTCTGGGGGCATTGCACGACACGGGTGCACTTGCCTCCATGCAGACAATACTCATACATGTAAAATAAAAATAATCATAAAGTATTTTAAACAAAATAAATAATAATGCACCTGGCAAGAAAGCAGCCAGGTAGTATTTAGGGAATAATGCAATTGTGTACTCACTGCTGACAAAGGCCTGTAGCATTCTCAAGCAGGAATACACCCACCTGACGGTCTGTTTAATCAGATTAGGTGGAGCAACTTGGGCACCTCATAAATTATGTCAGGATGAAGAGGCTATAGGCAAGTTGTTAGAGGCTAGCTGCTTGTGTTTATACCTCAAATTCAAGGCTTATCAGCAGGATGACCTTGGACGAGCTATGTACCCTCCATGCCTTAGTGTTCTTGTCTATCAAATAGGGGTAAAAAGCTTTGATCCAATGTTATTAAGACTTGGATCAAAGCACCCATCAGGCAGAGATAAAGGAGACAAGTTGGTATGGATTTTCATGTCCTAGTTGCATCTTTATTTTTTAAAAGTACTTTTCAATTCTCTTGCCAGATTCCAGGGTTCAGTTGTGAACTCCTCATTCCTATTCTCTTCCTAGGCCAACAGGGTGGCTAAGACCATTCAAATCCTAAAGTGCAGGCACCTTTGTGTTTAAGTGGAAGGTTGTGATTAGAGAAGTGTAAAAAACTGCTGACAACCCCTGACAGACAAGGATGAGAACCTGGATGCTCCTATGTATCCAGCTTGATTCAGCTTCCATGCATCTTTGCAGAAAAAGGTGAAACTATGAAGCACGTAGATGCGCTCACTACTAGAGGATGCTTTCCTTGAGCTCCACCAGCTCATCGTCCTCTACTTTGGTAGAGATGGGCTACTTCCTCAGCAGTTTCAGTTCCTCTCCCTGTACATGCAAGAGTTGACTTCCCTGCCTCCTAGCATTTGTTTGGACCATGTGGCTGGGTTCAGGCCAGTGAGATAAGGAGAGGAGAAATCAAACCCTCTTCAAGGATAGTCGTGAAACATTGAACACGATCATCTACTCCTGCTTCCCCTTTTGTGGTGACCTTTGGTTACATACTGAACACGGCATCATCAGGAGAGAAAGAGCTTGGATCAATTACTCGGTGCTTGGAAGAGTTACCATGACGATCCTTTGCATCATCCTCAGGCTGTGATATGAACTAGGAATAAACATTGTTTGCTGAACCCCTGAGAAAATAAGGGGTTGAGTTAGAAGTCAGCATTCCCTTCTCCAAACTCTGTAAAATCTGATAGTCTACTACAGAGAAATCAATCTCCAGAGATGACACGTGCCAATTTTGACACCACACTACAAATACTTTCTAGAAAATACAAGAAGTACTTAGCAGCTGACTTCCCATTCTGCTAAATGAGTAGGGAAGAAAATTCTAAGATTAGTCCCTTTCAAATTCCAAATATCTGAACTACCCTATGTATTTTGTGGCTGACTCCAGAGACATGCCTAAGTAACAAATGAACAGAAAACAAGTGTAACCTGATTCTGAGCCATCTTCAAGCTAGCACTAAGGGACATGCCTTTGCCCTCTGGAACCCAGCCGTTACTTCCCAGGGCTTTGCATTTTTAATGGATTATGACACCTTCAGCCTGGTTTTCAATGGATAGGGACTTTATCAACTGATTGCTTATGGTTTCCAGTGGACGGGGACCTTACCAACTAATTATTTATTTAGTAAAATACCATCACAAACAGAAAATTCACTCTATAGGTTTTAACAGTTTAATGTCCCTAAACCAATGTAGAACTTGAGGACATTTATGCAGAACCCCTATCAAAATGCCTTTCTATACAGTTGTAATTTACAACAATCATGCAGTTTTAGGCACTATCTTGGACCTAGTGGAGCTTTACTGAACTTCAAAGACCCCCAGATCTCAGGTTAAAAAGCCCTGGATAAGAACCTAAGAGCTGGTACCTGACCTCTTGGGTCAATAGCAAAGATAAAAGAGGGCAGAGAACTGGGGGTGCTGGAGAAATTGATGCCATCAAAGACTCTGGAGAATAACTACCATAGGTCCTAGGCGCTGTAAGCATTTCAACATGTTTAATCTTTATAAAGGCTCACAGTATTATAATTACCACTCTACAAATAAGGAAGCAGGCAGAGGGAATGTAAGAACCTTGTCCCACACTGCGTAATTAGTAAGCAATGGAGCTTGAATTCCAACCCAAGTCCACATTTGTACTTAAAATGGAATATAGGCTCTCAAAGTTGAATTTTCCAATACATTACTTAGGGGCAGGATTAGAAGTTAGTGCTTTCTCACGTGTTGCATACATGTATCAAATTATCACATTACACTCCACAAACACATACAATTAAAACAGTAATAAATAGAGCATGGTGGAGTATGTCTGTTTATTCCAGTACTGAGGCACAAGGATTGAGTTTGAGGTCAACCTGGGTTATATAGTGAGACACTGTCTCAAATAAATATGTTCAATTAGGATTGCAGATTTTGTGTTTGATCAAATGACAAACTATACTTTTTTAAAAATACCATACATATGGAAATTATTGAAAAGCTACAAAGCTAACCAAGCAGAGCCTGGTAATAGAAGCTTGTAAACCAGCTACTTGGCAGATGGAGGCAGGAGCATTGTAAGGTCTAGGTCAGCCAGGGCTACAGAGTGACTTTCAAGTCAGGCTGGGCAACTCAGTGAGGGCTTGTCTCAAAAGTCAAAAGAGGATGGGTTTTGGCCTTCTTAGCAGAGTACTTGCCTAGCATATGAGTCCTTGAACTTAGCCATCAGCACTAAAGAAAAAGAATAAATAAAGACCCAACCAGGTTTCAGGTTTGTATACGGCAACTACTTTATTACTTTCAAATGCAAACTCTTTGCATTTTGTTTGCTATTTTACAATTTTACAAACTAGGTATAAAAGACCATAAATAAATGACATAAGTTATGTGTACCTAAAGTTCATGAAGGGAAGAAAAATACCTTGACAAATAAAAACAAAATAGAAAATCTATATCTAACTCAAAAGATTGCTCAAAATTTGGAACATGTATGAACCAAGCGATGTGCTGTTCATTTCTCCTTCAGTATGAACTAAATTATGCCTTATACATTCTAATTTTATCACAGTCCTTGCATATTGCAATGTACTTGGAGTGATACAAAAAATAAATGCACTCTTCAGCATGTAGCAATGCTTGATGTTGCTTGGACAATGTTAAATAAGTGAAAATATTGCTTCTAGAACTTTCCTTTACTGGTCAGAATTTAATTGTCTCCAATCAAATACTGAGGCTATAGGAGTGTGTGGATTAATACATGTATCCTTCACAGATGAATACAAGAGGTCTCAGAACACACACAGCAGCAGTGTAGTGAACACAACCTTTCTTCAACTCTTTTAAAACACCAGACCATTTCATTTATAAGGTTGCTAAAAATAACCCGGAGCCTGCAGACATGTGGTGAAGCGACTTCATTTGGTGCAGGGAACAGCATCAAGCTGCTTAGTAGATCTGAGTAGGATTTAGCCTTCCAGTTCACCAGGCCAGCACTTGCTCATGGGCTGGGCACGGTCCTGGAAGTTAGCCACCTCCTCCTACCTGACCTCTGGGAAAGACGATCAGCTCAGAGAATCAACCTCTTTTCTTTACACATATTTTTCAGGCATCAATGCATAGGCACATCCCTTTAAAAATATATTAAGGTCCCCCGAAAGGGGTGAATTAACTTTGTCACTCTGGCATAGTTAGGCGAATACAATGCCACACACCCTGTCAAAATGCAATAAATATTTATTGGTGATTTTCTTTACTTATTCAACAATATATGGTTCAGAATTTTCCCCCCCATTTTTCCCTGATTTGATGTTATAGCTTATATAAACGGCCACAGTTTCTGCAACCGTAGCTCAGAATAAGCAAGGCAGCCACTCAGATTAAGTTAAATGGCAGTATGCTGGCTGGAGTTTGGTATACATATCCTATCAATACTGAATCTTCAGACACCAGAACTTGGATTCTAGAAGACTGATGCACTTTTGAGGGCAAGAGGAGTCAGCTGCATATTAATTACTGGAGAACCTTCCACATAATTGGGGAACCTGAAAATGTTTGAGGTCATTTCATCCCAACTACATTAACCTCGAGTCACTGGGATGTATTTTTCGGTGACTGGGAGACAAAGTATTAATCCGGACGCTCATCTCAAGGCTGACACACATATTTACGTTCATCGCCAAAAGTATATGAATTGCATATATTTGTTCGCATTCAGCAAGTCCATTTATGCAGGGAAACAAAGGCTACTTGTACTCCATGTGGGGTTTACCACCCCGATTCCATCCCCTTCTCTCTCCATGAGGAACTGATGAATCAGATGAGTCCAATCAGAATCTGTGGCTATGGTGACGGGCCGCCGTCACCTGGGTGGGTCTATATTCTAAAACCACTCCACCATCAAGGTGAACACTCATTTGTCCAAAGCTGTAGAATCGCTTTTCAAGGTTAGTGTGGCAGCTACAATTACATTTATAATACAGAACATCTAGCATTTCCAGGCTGCCTTTCCAAGGGGATGGGCATGGTCTCCAGGCCCTGAATATCATATGACTCAATCTTGGAACTGGTGGAAAACCAGAACTCTTAGCATTCCACAACATTCACGGGCAGTTCTAAGTGTGAGGTTACACAGGCATACACACATACGCACACGCACGCGTACACACTCACACCTATGTACACACATCAAAAGAGATAGTCAGCTCATATTTAGTCTAGGAAAAAAATATATTTATATCACTGCAATGGCACACCCTGGGTAAAATGTTATTTCAGCAATGCATATCATAGGCAGCTCACGGAACTGGCTTTGTTCTGTGTGGTGGCACCTGACCTGGCGTCCATAGTAAAACCTGTAGCATTTGGTCACTTGCTGCCACATCAATGCAGCAGTGATGTACAGGAATGAAATATGGAAATACATATAAATCAAACCACAAGGAGCTTGGGGGGCTCTGCAGAGCTGGTGCTGCAAGACAGTACATTCCTTGGTGCAACTGGAGAACAGATGGCAATTTTCGCTGCTGCTGCTTTCCCTAGGAGGGGGACTTGAAACTCCTACGCTTATTCTTTTCAGGTACAGGTATGGTTTCATCAAGTGTCTTTGCCCCAGAACTGGCAGAAGGGAAACAGAAGAAACACATTGAGAAGGAACTGAGGAGGGTGTGTTCTGTTTTCTTCCAAGAGCTTTGTAATCAACAGGAAGGGCTGTGAGGCTGAGATAGCAGAATCTACTCCCTGTAGAGAAAAGAGCAAGAGAAAGAACATCAGGCAGTATTAGCAGACGGCAGTCAACCCATCAGCTACATGTTACACTGCTATTAAATAGTTGCAGGACATCTAGCGTTTCAGGCTCATAGACGGTGACAAGGTTCAGCGAAAGTCTTCCGAAAAAAAAAAAAAGGGCACTAACAAAATATACTGCATGTTGATATCTTCATGGCAACGACTCTGAGGTAAGTGCTGTATCCAGACAGGACACTGAAGCATAGAGAGGTCAAGAAACCTGCTCAAGGCCATATACTGTGATCTTGCAAAGCGGGAGTGAGAACCCACAAAGTCTGAGCTGATAGCTATGGCTGAACTGCTGTTTTGCACACCCAAGTGGAGATTGTGACTCAGTTCACAACCCACCAATAATTATCAGTAACAGCTGCAAAACTACAAACCAAGGAGTAAAAAGCATTTCATATTTTCTTTTAAAAAGAAGTAACAGGGGACTGGAGAGATGGCTCAGCAGTTAAGAACACTGGTTGCTCTTGCAGAAGACCTGGGTTCGAATCCCAGCACCCATATGGCAGCTAACAACCGTCCATAACTCCAGTTCCAGGAGATCCAACAGCCTCTTCTGTCCTCTGTGGGCACTGCACAACACGGGTGCACTTCCCTACATGCAGGCAATGCATGCATACACATAAAAATAATAAATAAAAAATATATGAAAGGAAGTAACAGGACCACTGGAACAGCTCTGTGGGCTCAGGCACCACTGCCAAGCTGCGGCAGTTGTGTGATGTTGCAACACAAAAATAAATAAATAAATAAATAAATAAATAAATAAATAAATAAAAAAAAATTTGGGATGTGGAGCTATCCCAGTGTTCTGGGTTCTGGACTCCATCTACTCACTAAGAATTCTAGAAATCAGCCTACAAACAAGGCTTGCACAAAGCAAGGACATCAACATCATTCTTCATTTACTGAATGATTAACTCAAACCAAAAGAAGTAGTTTTCCTTCATTCCTTTCTGATAACTGACTTTCAATATCAGTTCTTTGACCACATTTCCACTCATAGGAAACTTCTCTACCAGTTGGCAGCCCTGGGTATAGAGTGGGAATTAGGACCAAAATGCACTGTTACAGATGATCATGCTTAAGTTATCAAATCAATTATTTTTTGTTTTGTGTATGTTTGTTTTTTGGATAGGGAGGAATATATAAAATTTAGTTTCTTTGAAGTAAATGACATTTAAATTATTTTATTTATTATTTTTAGTTTATGTGCACGTGTGTATTGCCTGCATGTAGATAAGTGTGCCTGTGTCATTCAATGCTCGGGGAGGACAAAAGAGGCTGTCGGATCCCCTGGAACTGGAGTTACAGACAGTTGTTAGCTGCCATGTGGGTGCTGGGATTCGAACCTGGGTCTTCTCTAAGAACAGCCAGTTTCTTAATCACTGAGCCATCTCTCCAGCCCTGACATTTTTAAATTTGTAGAAAATACTTGATTTGGAGAGACAGAAATAAAGTTGTCTCATATAGAATAAAAAGTAGAATTCACTGAGAAATTATTTTTTAAAAAACACTTTTAAGGTGTAAATTGAGCATGAAGGTGGACAACTGTAACCCTAGTACTCAGAAGGCTGAGGCAGGAGGATCTTGCATTGGGACTAGATATGCAGTGAGACCCTGTCTTAAAAAAAAATAGGGCTGGCAAGATGACTCCCTGGGTACGGGTGCTTTGCTACCAGGCCTGACAACCTGGATTTGATTCTCAGATCCCACATGGAGAAAGGAGAGGAAAAACTTCTGCAAGCTGTCCTCTGATCTCACATGCACACATGTGAACACTCATACATGCACACATAAATAAATGTAAAAAATAAATAACTAAAACTATTAATGGCTTAAAGTATAACTAGCAATATCTTTAAGAAGTCAGTTTTCTAGGGAAAAGGGAGATAGGCTTTATTAGAGCATGCTGAACCCCACGATGTACAATAAACATGGGCTAACAAAAGTCACCTCTGATACTAAGGCTGTTTATAATTATCCAAACTATTATTTAAAAAAAAAAGAAAATAAATGAAAGGAAAGAAACAGGACCAGAAAGGAAAGAAACAGGACCAGATATAATTTTCTAACTCTCCCTCTCTGGAAATCAGAAACCCGATCACATGTGGTTTTTGAAACTTGAACATGCAGGGATATCATTAAGCATGCATGTGTTTATACAAAGGGCAAGGTGAACATTAACAGGACCTAAAAGCTTTGGCATATAACCACACATGTTCACAGGTGAACTTTGATGGAAAGATTCATATGTTACTGTAAATTTTATTCCTCAGAGGCAGAGTAGTACCCTCATCAACACATCTGCCCCATCAGTCTGCCAACCCCCTTCTTAACTTAATATGGGAATATAAATATCTACTGCATAAACATAGTCATGGTACCAAGTGGACATTTTGGGGACTTAGGGTTCAGGTGAAGATAGATGGCCAAAGTGAGAAGTAAGGAGCTGTGAAAGTTCACATCCATGAAATGTCAGAGTAAGAATTCAGGAAAACAAGACTTTCTCCTTTTAAATTTAACCAGTTCCTTTATCATTGGAGAATTTTAGAAGTGAAGCCAGAAGGGAAGTGGTCTACGAAGGGACTTGTGACACTAATGAGAATTCATTGAGCCCCTTTACACAAAACTGCTGCTCCTTCGAGTCAGTCATAGGACACGGCAATGTCTTTACCATTCAGTTCCTTTCACCACTTTTTCTGATGATAAAATAATTGCACCAACTTCAAGGCTAAATAAATAATGCATGTTTGGCCTGTCAGGAGTAATTTGAAGAAGGTACCACATTCAGAATGGACATTTATTTTTCCCCAGCTTCTCATGAACCAATTTACAAAGCAGGAGCTTCAGCGTCCTGGTCCCCCAACAACTGAACTATGTCTCAGTCCACTGGGTCATGCAGGGTGAATTGTTTAGAGTCACAGCAAGTGACAGTTCACAACACTGAAACAGGAGAAGGAACAAGGGAACTTTCCTCTGGGGACCTTTCTGTGCTCTCCGGAGAGTAAGAGCACCTCTTACACATCTATACTACCACATGTCAGGAAAGCTGTTATTAACAAGGTATCATCATCTCTCTAATTTCCAGGTGGAAGAACTAAGTGATGAAGCGAACTGGGTTAGTTTCCAGTGTCAACATTTCGGTTGGCTTTAGACACCACAGCTGTCTGGATGCCAGAGCCTGGCACCATGCCCTGGGAAACAGTGTGGTATTCCTATTGTTCCCACATCTCACTTCTTAGACGTCAGGGAGGCGGTAAACACTGCTACTGGGATATTATTTTAAACACTTGGAAAGTCCTTTTTTGGCCTTTCCATTGGCCTTAACTCTAACTCAGGCATGTGCTAACATTAGGACTCAGAAGGTGGCCTTTGAATGATATAAATTTTTGTATTATTTCATTTGTACAGATACCTGCTAAGCAATAACAGAATGACTTCAACAGAGTAAATAACATCCATTTGTTAGGAAGTTTTAGAATCATGCTCTCTTTCATTAGGGAAGTTCTGCTTTGAACATGTTCCATGTTTAGAAAAACATGTCAAGCCTCAAGTTGGTGACTATAAAAAAACTAAACCTTTTAATTATTCAATGACTGCAAGGTAATATTCTGTTTGTACTTCAGTGTATAATTCCATAGTACTTTCTTATTGGAAACAAACTGTAGAGATTAAAAACAAAATGCTTGGGCCAGCCAGATTGCTCAGTGGGTAAGGGCGCCTGTAGCCAAGCATGACAACCTGAGTTTGATCCCTTGGACCCACGTAGTAGGAGAGAAATGCTCCTTCAAACTGTCCTCTGTTTTTGTACACATGTAGTGCACACACACACACACACACACACACACACACACACAAACACAGAATTAAATAAACGCAATAAAAACTCAACCCCCAAATACGCTACAGCTTTACTAAAACAAAACAAAACAAAAAAAGTGTTGTTTATAAAACAAAGCAAGCAGAGAAAAAACAAAACAAAACAAAACAAAAACCCCAACTCGCATTTGTCAACTTTTAGGATGAAAATCAAGAACTCCTAGACTTCAGCAAAAGTAGTGAAATAAAAATTGTTGGGAGCTGTTTTAAAAAACAAATTTCATATTCCTTGTGAACAGAAAAGCTTTTACAACTAATGTTTCAAGGAAGGTTTTTGCTAAACTGTCATGATTTGACAGCATCAAATTTAACACTCCTTATTCTATAAGAAATAGCTTTCAGGATAAAACTGAGAGGAAAAAAAAGAGGTCATTAAAAATCAACCAAGATCTTGTTTAAAAGTAATAAAAATGGAATAGTTGAAAAAAAAAATTCCCTGTCCGAAGTTAGGTCTTTTGTTTCTAGGAATGAACAAAGCCATATAATATGTTGTTTTGTGAAGAAAATTCTAGATCATAAAATAGTCATTGAATAAATGCTACTAATGGGCTTATGGATGAAAAGTGCATTTTAGTGGGTCACTTTCTGGTAATGAGCAAGTCTCAGCTAGTTTTCAGTTTCAGCACTGACATCTTTTGCTGAATTCTCTTGGGCTAAACTTGTCTAGTACAGGGTTTACTGGAGTGAGAAAATGCTTTTCTATCAAAGTGAACTCCACAAAGGTGGGGCCCATGATCCAATCTTTAGAAAGGCTCTGGAGAGTCTATCTGATAGCCAGACAATAATAAATATGCCTAGCCTCAGTGAATGGCACCAAAGGGCAAGAGGAACTTTCCAGAGGGAAACACAACTAGTAGAGAGTCTGGAGCCTTTTCTCTCGACTCTGATCTCACTTTGGGTGGTTTTAACTCGTCTTTGAAGAACAGTAGGGGACCTCTGTTATTTTTGGTGTCTTCTATTGTCAAAAAAGGACTGAAATCCTGAAAAAACCAGCATCTAACAAAAGTGAAAATATACTTGCTGTTGTATGTCAAATGAGATCAAAGACAGAAAAGAGAGAGATTTCATTAGAAAGAGTCATTGCTCATTTTGTAACTTACCTTGTAAATTTGGGGTTCCCTCTGTAAAGGAGGGAAGTGTGAAAATTCCCTATTCAAGATTGTCACAGCCCATTATCCATAAGGTAGTTATGATCAGTTTGTAGGGTCCCCAAATAAGACTTTATATGGCATAGCCTCAGGCCCAAAGAAACAGACCTCATCTGTCCAGTTAGGGGTAACTGGGCTTGGGATTTTGTATTTTAAAGAAAGCCATTCTCCTTTTCTTTCTAGTCCCTTATGTCACAGGAATCCACCAGGTGACCTGCGCCCTGAAGAGGCAGTATAGGCGGGTCACGTGGCTTTCACCTGGATTTTATTCCATGGTATAAACCAAGCCCTGATAGCCACCATTGAGTCCTTCAGCAATGCTCCTGGGCACGGTCTTCCTTTCAATGAAGTGTGATGACAATAGTTTATGCCACAGACAAAATCCTTCGGTTGTAATTCCAGTGGAGGGAGGATTAAGGATGACTCGGGAAAGCTCAGTGTCTGGCAGCAAATACAGCATCGAAACTCGGAGGCAGAGTTCTATTTATATAGGTACATGTATTTTACACACTGGTGATGGACAGAAATACTTCTGAGAAACTATTTGCTGCAGGTCTAATTCCAACAATCACGGCCATTTTTGTAAGCCCCACTGTTTCAGCAATCTGTACACCAAGCAACACTGCAGATTATTTTTTTTTCCTTTAATTTCAGAGGGCGAAGACGAAGTAAAAAAAGTGCAGTTCTTCAATTAAAGTGCATGGATGAGGTAAACTAATTTCAAGAGTTTTGAGTCTATTCAGTACTGGCTCAGACAGGAACCATCCTGCCGTGCATCTGCTGCATTTGGGTTCGCATTGCCTGGACGCTGCTCAAAATCTTATTCTGGTGCGTGATCACTGTGATGCCAATTCTTGCCAGGTCACTGCAGGTGGGGCAAAGACAGAGGGAGAGAGAGAGTCATGGGGCTGAGAACATCATTTGCCAGGTTTCATGCAGACACACATTTGAATCAGCCACAATTAATACAGCACAAGGCACTTGTATAAAAATGTTTAAGTAACCAATTGAATGCAACAATGTAGGTACTTTATAGATAGAGGCTGTGTAAAATTACACTCAATCAAAATGAGAAGCATTCCAGTTTTCTTTCTTTCTTATTTTATTTTATTTTTTTAATGAGGATGATTATGAAGCCAAACGCGAAACAGGAAAATACTATGAAATCTAGATTTACCCTTTCGTGTTACATCGCTGAGTACTTACTCCTGGTTCATGTGAACCACAGCTTCTAGCGTGGTGTAACCAGCAGCTGTGAAGTTATCCTTATACCGGTCCATTTTAATGGCTTGTAGCCAGTCGCCCACAGATACAACTGCAGAGAATTCTGGGGAGCTGGGATCCAACAAAGCTGTGTTAGGCCTGGAAATGGAACAAAAATGTGTAAACGGGCAGGGAGACTCTGCTTAAGCTAGACCAGAGAAATAGAGGTCCACGACAAAGTCTTAAAGGGAATAAATGCCACCTAAAATAGACGTGTGCATTTTTTTTCTTTCTTTTCATTCCATACTATCTATCACTCTTATCGATCACTCTTCTTAGTTTGTAATTCCACTTACCGCATGTGTTTGAGGTGAGTTAGGGTATTAGGTCTCACAGCAGATCTGTGAACATTCTAACTAGAGATTGGGGGATCTTTTGTGACTGAAACCTGTCCAGTCTTTGGAGAAAGAATCTATTTTCTTCCAGAACAGAATATCAAAGGCATTAGTTCGGCAACTATGGATACCTCAGAGAAGTATGAGCAAGGAGAATTGGAGCTTGCAACCTGTCAGGTTTGATGGAAGCAGAGAATCATGAGAGCTCAAGCCCAGCTTCTAGCTAGGTCTGCATTCAGCTAGGGTGGGCTCAGTGCATTCAAACCAGCCCAGGACAGCAGGAGCTAATCCTCTCTTTAATCAACCCATGCCTGACCAGCACGTGTGCCAAGACTAGCAGAAAGAATGGGCGTTTGATCACCGCTCGGCCTGGGGAATGTGCTTCTCAGATTCCTTTACTGGGGGGCTCCTACATAATAATTTCAATAAACTCAAAGCAGTTCTTATTACCTTGGTTATTAGTTTATTCACCTCTCAAGCCAGGTATTTTAATATCAGATCGATCGATAGTCAACACTGACTATTCACAGGCAATTCGCCACTTCTCCCAATAGGGGTACACAGGGTCCCCCTATTCATGAAAGTACTTAAGAGACATAATTCTCATCTTTATCAAACTACTTAATGATCATACGATAGATCTTCACGGAGGTATTTTGTAATATCTCCACTATAATTTCCAGTACGGAAACACTATTTTCTTAAATTTCTCTCTTCTCTAAAAATTATAGAAAATGGGTGTCTGCTTTTAACATTTTGACTTTACTTTAACCTTGATACTATGACTGAGATGAACATACATTTAAATTGGAATCATGTCTTCAATGGGGAAAAATAGCCTTATATAAATGAAATGAAGTTGTAATGCCTTAATTCATTTTCTATACAGAATTAATCTAATTCTATTTAAAAGTTCTCATTTTTACCTGAATTGAGTTGCATTATTTACCTTTTACACAAATATCTTAACAACAACTTGTATCATGATTGTCTATGGCCAACAAGAGGGTTTTAGAAGCATAGAGAATAGAGGGTTTCCCTGTTATCTATCCAAATTCTCTTGCGTATATGGTGATAGCAAACATGCTCCTTCTTTTCTAGGACCTGAGGACTGCTTTGAGAAATTCAGAGGGGCTGCAAAAACTAAAGGCTTTGGACATACTAGCAGGGAAGGCAAGACCTTCTATTTTTAACTCAGGGTAACAATGAAGCCTTTGAAAACTCAGGTTCGGCGCTGAGCAGGTAGATACCTCACCCGTTGTAGACCTATCTTACTATTCCTGATTTCTTGACAGTTTAACTGATGAGCCTGCTCCAAAGCCTTTCAGATGAGACCGTATGTGGGTGTCCTGAATCTGGCAGTGGTAAAGCCCAATCTCTAAAGGAAACTTCCTAGGGAATGATGGCCCTGGGAGTCACATATTCTTCATAGACTAATATCCTTCTTCAGGTTCAAAGTAATTGAGAAAGAAGCCATATAGATTGCAGAGCAAGGAAGTAGCCTGTGACTTGGCAAAGTCAGGAATTAGAATGCATCATGCTCGCCTGCCACCTCTGATGCATTCCCTCATACATCACTATTAAGTAAGCTTGACAAACCTGGAGCTCTCTGTCCCTGTCCTCTTCAAGCTGTTGGGGTTGCGGATGAGTTTGTCTAACATGTTGACAATCTGCCCAAATTTAGGCCTGTCACTTCTTTCTTTCTGCCAGCAGTCCAGCATCAGCTGGTGGAGGGCAATGGGGCAGTCCATTGGCGGGGGTAGCCGGTAGCCTTCCTCAATGGCTTTAATCACCTAGAGAAGACAACAGGGTGGTATGGTAAGCTTCCAGCAGCAGCTTAAGCATGGACACAGTGGCTCCAACTCCTTCACAGGAGTCAAAGCTAGGTATCAGGGCAACGGGAGAGAAAAGCCAGCTGTTAAAGGGAAAGTAATGCCAATCTGAAACTTAGAAGTGAAGATGCACTGATATTCCAAAGTGGTTAGAACCCAATTAGATCACAGCTTTGCATCAGAGCTCTAGTGATGGTCCTCCATCACATGGTCCTATCTCCACTCTGCTATCCAGACTCAGCACATCTTCACACACCAACAAAAGACACCCGGTGCCGCAGCTGTCCCTTAGGAAGCAATACCAAGCTGGAATCCCCCAGGCATCATTTCAACCCTGTGTCTCCTATTCAGCAGCTAATAGTCAATACCAGCCATTGAGCCTACTTCCAGACACCAGCCATTTTCGCTTTTGGAGGCCTATACCCTTAGATAGCAATCCATTATCTCTGTCTTGACCACATTCTGCTGGTGATTAACTGTTAAAAGTGTTAGATTAACTCTGTTAAAAAGTATTAGTAAGCAAATTTTAAAAAGATTTTAAGATACCAACTTTTTAAAACAATTTTTAAATTATTTTTATGTTATGTGTATATGTGTATTGCCTGCATGTAGGTAAGTGCACTGTGTCATGCAATGCCTGTGGAGGACAGAAGAGGCTGTCGGATACCAACTTTTTAAAAAGATTTATTTTTATTACTCTTTATGTGTGTGTCCGTGTGTGAGTTTGTGCCCCTGAATGTGGTGCCTTTAGAGGCAGAAGGTGTTAGATCCCCTGGGGGCTGGAGTTATAGGCAGTTGTGAGCTGCCCCATGTGGGTGCTGGCAACTGAACTCAGGGCCTCTGCAAGAACAGCAAGCCCTCTTAACCACAGAGCCATCTCTCCAGTCTATATATTAATATCTTAAAGGGGACCCTTACCCATAATAGGAGCTGCAATAATAGATACCCATTGTCTAACTACAAGTCACAGGGATCATTCAACACTGCTCATTCTAATCTTCTAATGTGTCTTCATAGGCATCAATTTTTTTTCTTTCGTTTTTCTGTTTCTGAGACAGGTTCTCATAATGTACCTCAGTTGGTTGGCCTCCAGCTCTCTACCCTCCTGCCTCAGCCACCATGCTCGGCTTACACTATTTTCTCATTAGCTTTTCTTTAAATCCTCTGCACACTGGGATGTGAATACCAGTAGTGTGATTTGGAAGACTACAGACAAGTTCTAAGTGGGGAAATAGTTCATGTTCTTTTCTTACACATAAGCTTGTTTTATGAGTATACTCAGATTCTAGAAACACTTTTATTTGTTGGATACTTTAAACCTATTTGTTTTGGTTTTTCTTACCCAGATGAATGCTGCCAGAGAAATAAAGTACCACAGCCATCCTGTAATCACACTGGACTTGCCCTGCAGTGAGTCTATTGACTGCTAAGAAATTAACCTTCAGCCGAAAATAGTCAATTCAGGTGGATCTAGTTTCTAGGTCCCAATTTAGCTGTTGTCTTTTTAACCAGGATACAACCTCAGTTTGGCAATCATCTTCTGATCATTAGTTAACCTCTAGGATCCTTTCCTCCCCAACTATTTTATCAACATCTTATGGTATTTGAACGATCTCTTTCTTCCAAGGTAGACCTTTCTACTCTACCTCACGTAACTTAATTGTCTTTATTTTTTGGCAGTCACACTAGGTAAATTTGATCCTCTGACATCCCTTTTATCTTTCCAGGTACATGGTATCGACTCTAGAGTTGATGAAAGCATTTTCCATTTACAAAAATGCAAGCAACATTGGGCTGGTGCCAGCAGACCACGATTTTTTGCAACTCCTCAAACTGATACGGTCTCATAAGCTCCCTAGCTCCAACCAGCTTGAAAGACAGGTATTGGGTTAGCAAAGCATAGTTTTCACCTTACTTCTGAGTGTTTTTGGTAGAAAGCAAAAGATGCAAACAAAACAAAAATTTCACCTGTCATTCTCGCTCCATTTATCGTACGTCCAATGAATTCTACTCAGGAAAGTCTGTTACAATTCCTATTGATTCCTATTGTTCCCAGAATCAACCAGATGGATAAATATATGACAATGATATATCAATATTATTTGTGAGCAAGAAGTGGACTCAAAGCACCCCAAATGGAAAGTATAGAGCAATCAAATTGTTATACTTTAGAAACTGTAAAAATTACAAGTCTGAGATACTAGAAGAAGAAAACTGGTCTCTTTTGCTATCCTTATGAAAATTAGGCTATGACTTCCAAATTGAATACAGGGAAGCTTAGTACCAAATAATCCAATAAATAAATGCCTAGACTTCATGCTCACACAGGCTGCTTGTCTTTGTCCCTTCTTTGCTAAAAGAAGCTACTTGAGACAAGTGTGTGGTTTAGGCTTTTAATCCCAGCACTCAGGAGGCAGAGACAGGTGGATCTCTGTGAGTCTGAGGCCAGCCTGATCTACATAGTGAGTTCTAGGCCAGCTGGGACTACAAGGAGATTCTGTTTTCTCTACCCCCACCAAAAAAAAAGTTACTTGAAGATATCTGTAATACCCTCATATCGTCAAACAATGGACTATGCGCACCACTCACCTCTAAGGTCATTTTTCATCTTGTGGCTATTACGTAGGCTATCTGCTGGCTGCTTTCTTTCTTCCCATTCACTACGAATCTTCTTTCATGAATGGCAGACAGCACAATGCCAATACTACCATTCTTTCTAGTACAGTTGGTTTACAGTAGAGCAGGAGAGATTTTGTTCTTTGTTTTCATTTTGTCCTATTGTATGTGAAGTACACTGGTTTCTCCATTACTCAAAACATTCCTTCTCTGATAGGAAACCTGCATTCTTTTTCAGTGCACCTGGGTCTTTGTTTAATTGTCAGGGTTTTGTGACATACAGTTGTGTCAGGAGGATAAGACAGATGGTCAGGCAACATTCCACATCAGAGAGAAGTTTTCAAAGAAATGCTTTCCCAAAATATAACATCAAGTCCTCCTCGACTATCTTAGTTTGTGGTAGGGCACTCTCAAATAGCATTTTAATTGGTAAACCAAAGACCACTCATTGGTAAACACAGTATGATAATGTTCACCAGCTATAAATATTGTTTGAAAAGTATAGGGGGAAATCACTTTATTTTGATCAGATTTGTAATCCTAAAAGTTTTCCAAAATTAACTGAGATGAGTTCTAAAAGGATCCCGGTCTGGGGCTTGCTTTGGTTTGCTTTTGCTTTTTCCTTCCTCACTGGAGATGTTTGTAATTAAATTCTATTAGTCTGGAATCTTATTAGTGTCATTATTGAATGCGTCTCTGAAATTGCATACATCGTAGATACTCCCTTTATGAACTAATCCAGATGGCACATCTAAAGGGATGTGCATAATTTACAAAAGGTCATTTAGGGAAGCTTTATTTAAGAGTCCTTGTGGGGCAAATTCTAATTACGACTATACCAGCTTTAAAATATTCAGTTTTACCACATGTGAAACTTGTATTCCCACCATCTTTGTGTTTTCTTAGAATTCAAAGTTTAATTTGCATATGGTTTTGAAAGTTCACCAAATGAAAATCCTTCTTACACTGTTAATCTATAAATCTATGGATCTCTTTATATAACTCCAACACTATGCCATGAAAATCACTTAATTTTAGCCTGGAAATCAAGTCATTGTTGGTCATTATATGGAATAGATTACTAAGGCTATTTATAATAAGAACACTGAGTTTAATGTATCATTTGAAACCCAATGCTTCCTTTATCATATGGTAATACAGAACTTCTTGAATCTCAAGGTAAAGACAAATATTTCAGAACACAGATACTCACATCTTGATTAGACATATCCCAATACGGTCTCTCTCCATATGACATCACTTCCCACATAACGATTCCATAGCTCCATACATCACTGGCTGATGTGAATTTACGATAGGCGATTGCTTCTGGCGCAGTCCACCGGATAGGAATCTTGCCACCCTGTGAACAGTTCAGCTCTGGGTTATTTCTCAAGTGTATCAATGATGTGCCAGCCATTTTTGTTTCTGAGTGTCGCTATTATTTCCCAAGCAAGACAATAGCATTCCTGAGCTGGCATAATAATAACAGACTTGTTTACTTTAACTAAAGTCTTCCAGGTGAGACAGTTCTCCTTGTGTGTATTCTTTAGCCACAGGGAAGTGAACAAGTAATCTGTCTAATTATTTTTTAAAAGCTCACCTATTATCTGAGCACTGCTTGGGGCAATATTATAGAGAGGAAAGCTCAGATTTTACATAAATACATACACTATTTGGAGTCTATCAAAGGATACTTGGCTGACATTTGTTTTGACTTCTTATCCGGCCTCTCAAACACAATGCTTAACATTGTATCAGAAACATGAAAATGTCTACACATCATACTGTCTTCTGAGTCTTATGTAGCATGACAAGCATGCTCAGTATATCTAGAAGGTAACACAATATAGCCCCTTAAAATAAGCTGAAGAGTACAGACACTGGACCTATTGTAGTGTATTACATGGAGGAAGGGCAGTATTATTTAATGAAATTATTTACATTAAATAAACTAGCAAAGATGGTGAATTAACCAATATCACCCAGGGAAAGATTAAAAAAGCTATGAAATAAATAAATAAATAAATAAATACCCTCAAATCTTTCCTGTTTAATTATTGTAGGTGCAAAAACTATTTTTAGTTGAGTTTCAAATTTTTTTAAAGTGCATCTGTAGAAACTAACTTGAATTTAGATCTTCAAACTGTTGAAGCAGCCATTATTTAAAAGATATCTCTGGGTTTATTATTATTAGGGCTACTCAGCTGGGTAATAAATGGTCTGGCATTGCTGTGTTGTCCTGAAGTTTATGCTGAATCACAGTGTAACATGCTCATACACCTTACCCATAGGCAGACATTTATGCGCTCCTAAAATACTTTGTTAAGAGATTTTATGTATGTAAATGTTCTGGAAGTTCTAGAAGCCTCTATAGCTTTCTTCTTTGCCACCACTGGGAAATACAGTAAAATACCTTCTGCAGTCACAAGACATTATTTTCTAAATGAATAGACTTGGAATTCAGAAGAGGGTATGTATATGATTCTGAATTAGAGCTAAACTGTGTCAGCCTTACTAGTCAATAGCTGTCTGAAAATGTGTGCTTATTTTATATTCAGATCATCAGGCTAGGACAGCACAGACATTAACCCTACACTGAATACTCTTAATTGTGTCTTAATCCCTGCTTATCTACCAGCAATAAAATGATGGGCATTAGGTATTAGAAAACTTTACATTGTGCAAATATTTTATAAATTATATACATATATTCTTAAATTCATTAGCCACCCACTTAGAAATATTGCTTCGGCTTACTATAGTGAGGATATTTTTCCCTTTAAAGAATATAAAAGAGTCAAGCAGAAAAATCCAGACAGGAAAAGAAATAAAGGAAGAAAAAATTTAAGAAAACAATCATTAGCATTGTATGTGTGCATATATATTCAGCATATATTATTTATACAGATATACAAGTGACCCAACCTCCCAATTTTCATAATAATTTATTATTTGTGGTGAATTATCCTTGACAGTGGATTATAATTTAGCTCAGCTTTCAAGACGCCCTTTTATTGTTCATGAACACTTTGCCCAGGAGATCTTAATTTATTTTGCTTGTAGTTTTGTGGCTCTATAAAATGGTCACTCATTAGAGTCTGCTTTAAAATCTTAACATTATTTTTGTAGACATTTTTGAACTGGATGCAGATTCATGGAGAGGGCCTGAAGATAAATAAACTTGAAGAAAAAAAAAGATCAAGAGCTAGAGAGATGACTCAGCAATTAAGATCACAGGCTGCTCTTGCAGAGGATTGGAATTCAGTTCCCAGCACCCATATTTTGACTAACACAACCATCCATTTGTTAACTCCAGTTCCAGGGGATCTGACACCCTCTTCTGACCTCTGTAGACATTGCATGCATGTGGTGCACTTATACATGCATGCAAAACACTCATACATAAAAAATAAAAAAAAAATTTAAAACATTTTATTATTTTTATTTTATGTGTATGAGTGTTATGCCTGCATGTAGGTAAGTGCATCCGTGTTGTGCAATGCCCACATTGGTCAGAAGAGGCTGTTGGATCCCCTAAGACTGGAATTACAGACAGTTGTTAGCTGCCTTGTGGGTGCTGGGATTTGAACCTGGGTCTTCTGTAAGAACAGTCAGTGTTCTTAACTGCTGAGCCATCTCTCCAGGCCCCAAATAAAATTTTTTTTTTAAAGAAAAAAATAAGGAAAGGTTCAAACATCAAGATGAAACAAGAAGACCAATTTCATCAGAGTAGAAGCCTAGAGGTAGCAAATGGTCCTTACCCTGGTGGTATAGGCTGCTTCGGGATCATCCTCAAGGACTCGGGACATGCCAAAATCAGATACTTTGCAGACCAAGTTGCTGTTTACCAGGATATTCCGAGCAGCCAGATCACGATGCACATAGCTCATATCAGACAAATACTTCATCCCAGACCCAATGCCACGGAGCATGCCCACCAGCTGAATGACTGTAAACCGGCCATCATTCTTCTGCATAGGAAGGGAGTGGGAACCATCCCATTAGCATTAGGCCAAATTAATTATCACCAAGCATTTATTACTGGGTTCTTTTTGGATATCTGTATCCGGTATGAAATGAAACTCGACATTATTTCCAGGCCTTTCTGAGCAAAGTCACTAATTCACAAGTAGAGTGTACTCTGTGAGCTGGGTTTGCTTCCTGTGATAGATGGAAATTGTCCAACTGTAATGAATCTACAGCTCTACTGTATAAGCATAAATCAAATACTACCCTCATCGCCCATGGATTATTTAATAGCCTTAAGAATCACATTATACCCTTTTCTCTTCTTCCTTTGCCCTATTGAAAAGAACCATGACTATAACCATGCAGAGTGGATACAAGGAATCTGTTTTTTAGATACCAGCACGCCTGACTTTAATGTAAAGTGGACACGTACCCTGAGGAATGCATCCAAGGAGCCATTTTCCATGTATTCTGTTATGATCATCACTGGTTTACCTAGAGTTTCCGAAAGAAAAACAAAAACTCTTGATGAGCACTGCAGTTAATGAGATAAAAATGGGCTGTGCACAATTTTACTGCCAAGACACCTGTCTTTCAGTGATCTAATTTAATTAAAACAAGCCAAGCTTATGCCTCAGCTGTGGGGAGCTAGGAATGAAATATTCAAAGGACGAGTAGGTTTAAATTCCATCTGGAAGGTTAACCCTTTGGATGGCTTGTTGACAAGGTCCTTAACAAAAGTGGCCTCTGGTACCCTGGGACCACATGAATGGATAATTGCTCTCTTAAACAACAAGGAGAAAATGATAAATGGGCAGGCATGCTGAAATGTGAAAAAAAAAAAAAAAAAATCTTTAGAATAGTTCATTGATTCTGTCCCAGAAGGAGCACTTGTGTGATGTTAAAGAAGTCAATGGACGGAGAAAGTCTTTTCTTTATTTAGAGAAACTCAAGTTTTTCGGGGCTGTGGCTGTGTTGGATACTACATTAGTCAAACATTATCTTAGAACCCAAGCACACACGGGATAGCACTTCCTCCCCTTTGTTCTAGTCCCAGGCTATATGGCCTTTCTAGTGTCTGCCTACTTGTTCCCTTTCACTACCTATTTTGTAAAACAAATCCTGAGATCATTTTATCTGAGGCAGGGGCTGAATTCAGCACTGGAAGAATCTGTTTTCAGTCTGCAGGGAATCATCTCCTTCATTTTACTTTAGTTTTCATGAGCGCCTTAGGAAAGGACTTTTTTTTTTTTTTTTCACTTAATTACTGGCAATGAACTCACATCTAAAATTTCTTCTTTCTAGGGGTAGTGGTGAGGGGTTGCAAAAGTGATAATCCTGATTTTTGTTTACTTTTATTTCTTTACTAAGAGAAAAGTTAAGAAATAATTACATACAGAGCAATGGGTCTGGGGAGATGACTTGTCTAAGAAACCATTCAGTTAGAGAACAATCCCACAAAGATTTCTCCAGCGTGGAATGACAGGTTGGTGGTACAGTCAGAGGGAAGGGTAAGACCCCTTCTGGTCTTGCTGGAAGGGGTGGATCAAGCAATCTCCTTGATCAGTACCAGTAGGACTCTCCCAGTTCTCATCTCATTTAACCTTTACCAGTCTTTGAACAAAACAAGAGCCGCTGAGTTTTAATTTATCTGCCTCAATCAAAAGATACTTTGTCGGGTTCCTTCCGGCGCTGTCCTTCCTGTTGCGGCCGCCATTGGACAGCTGCAGCTATGGCTCTGCGCTACCCCAACAAGGGCCACAAAGTGAGCAAGAACGTGAGCAAGCCGAGGCACAGCCGGTGGCGCGGCGCCTCACCAAGCACACCATGTTTGTGCGGGACATGATCAGGGAGGTGTGTGGCTTTGCGCCCTATGAGCCGCGTGCCATGGAACTGCTCAAGGTGTCCAAGGACAAGCGGTCACTCAAGTTCATCAAGAAGAGGGTGGGGACACACATCCTTGCCAAAAGGAAGCGGGAGGAGCTGAGCAACATGCTGGCGGCCCTGAGGAAAGCTGCAGCCAAAAAGGACTGAGCCCAGAGCCTTCGGGTCCCCTCAATAAATCTTTCATAGCCCCCCAAAGATACTTTGTCACCTAATGAGGAAGGGTGACTCTTGGTCAAGTATTAATATTTACTTCCATTTCAATAGTTCCCTCTGGAGTTTTCTAGAACAGAACAGAAGATTCAAAAGACCAGGAGGAAAATTTATGAGCCTCCTGTCAATCTAGGTAGTTGCTCAGGGAACTGCTCGTTATGAATCTACAGTCTTCCACCCTGTCACCTTCATACCTCTCTAGACTGACTCTTGGTGCCATCTTCTCTGTGTTTCTGTCTTCTCTCTTCTGTTTATTAAAAGTACCCATTTGTTAAGCTCTTTAAAAGCTCTTCGAGAAAAGATGAATACCACCATCCACAGAAGGCTGGGCTCAGGGATGGAGATGGCTGCTTCCCGACTACGGCAGGGATGCAGGGGGAGGGGATGGAAAGGGAGGGAACCCCAATATCTTCTGCAGTGGAAATTTTTAAGTCATTTTATTCAGTGACAACTGCATTATGCAAATGTACCCAGTCGTTTATAACAGTTACAGCTGTAATTGCTGTGAGTTTTTAGAGGCGCGGTGGGACTTTAACACAAAGATTCCCTGTTTCTTCTCTCTTCTGCAGAGGTGCTATGAAAATCACTGTCTGTGGCAGGAAAAACACCAGAGTTGAACAGAGCCTCCTTTCTAGAAGAGACCTGCAGAAGTATTTAAAGGAATGTTATCATTTAATTAAAGTAGTGAGGGGCTCTGGCAACTTCGAAGGCCACAGGCAACAGAAAAATATCCTGTCTGTAAAACTAATCTCAGAAAGCAAATAGAGCTATTCTATGCTAATTATAGCCTTCACCTTAGTTAGAACATTATATGTCCTCAGCATCAAATTTCCTTTTTTGAAGAATTCTCAAGATGAGGAAAGATGTGCTTCTTAGATGTACTAATACCAGTTAACACTTAAAGTCTATGTGTGCTTAATTTGTCATTGTGCTAAGGACTCTAGACATTTTATTTTCCCCCTAAATAATCTTGTAAGGAAAATTTTATTTGTTTTTATTTTTTATTTTTTGGTCTTTTTGAGACAAGGTCTCCCTATAGTCCCAGCTGGACTGGAACTAGCTATGTAGACCAGGCTGGCCTTGAACTCACAGAGATCTGTCTGCCTCTGCCTCCGGAGTGCTGGGATTAAAGACATGAGCCACCATGCCCGACTAGGAAAGTTCTATTTTTGATCTCCATTTTTAGTGATGAGGAAACTGAAATAAAGAAAGAGTGACCAACCAGTTAAGGTCACCAGCTTCTGACAAAGCCACTATGAAAATCCTTCCTCATGGGGCAGTGATTCTCAGAGTTGGACCCACAGCACTGACATCAGCTTTACTGAGTCCTTTAGGAATGAAAATTCAGGTGGTGCCACCTCACCTGTATATTCAAAGAGCAGGCCAAGGAACCAGCTTTAAAAAAAAACAAAAAAACTTTAAAACATTTTAAAATCACATTTATTTAATTATTTAGAGAGAGAGAGTATGTGTGTGTGTATGTGTGTGTGTGTGTGCTATACATGTGTCTGTGTGCTCACATGCTACCACACACATGTGGAACTCAGAGGACAACCTTCAAGACTTGGTTTTCTCCTTATACCATGTGGGTTCCTGGGACTGAACTCAGGTTGTTAGCCTTGGCTTTAAGCACCTTTGCATACTGAGCCATTTAATGGCCCTTAAAAAAAAACTTTTCTAGAGGACTGATACAATTCTAAATTTGAGGCCCGTGTTTTCATTTTTTAGTAACCTCCTGATTTCTTCCTAAAGATTTTGGACATTGTAGCTCACTACAAATGTCTCCACTTTCCAAATTAATCCCCTCCACCCCCAGCCTGCGTTTTACTGACTGAAGTACCATTTGGACCCTTGCCACTTGTTGATTGACAAGCTTTCCACGGATGCCTTCAATCAAATAAGAGAAGTCTTGGCCTTACTGAAGACAGAGCCCCAGGCTCACAGGATCCTTGACTTACACTAACCGTAGGACATACTAGGGCACCTGGAACAGAGCCATTTTAAACAGTCCCTGCTCTAGCTGTCCTATCCGCCTGGTACTTTATAAGTTGGTTTTAACCAGCCTTACAGACGTACACGGGGTTTGCTTCACAAAATGTATCTGTTGGGCTGTGTTGTATTTTAACTGAAGCGTGGTTCACAGGCTCAGAGAATGCTAATGGACTAAAAAAGAAAGGTTCAACCAGGTGTTACTGTAAATAGGTGCCGAATGGCAACAGCCATAAATCAGGCAGAGCAGACAAGCAAATCCCCCAATATAATAAAGATTCCTGAGATTCGCTCCCTACATCTGGAACCTAAGCTTCCAGCACAAGGTATGGTGAGCTTTTGTTTTGCTTTATATAAAATTTATTTTTCTTACCATCTGCTTGTGCCCACCCTATGACAATCAGATTAGCCTAGCAAAAAATTTGAAAGATGGTATGGCGTACCTAAAAATCTGCGGTATTAATTTCCCTAAAATCTCACACAAGCTGCCTTGGAAACAGGGTATCAGCTGCAACCACAGACCCATTTAGAGCTGACTGAAAGATTAATGACTTGTCCTGCACTGATTTCCTCCTATTAGCAATCAGAGGGCCTGTCCCATCTGTCATTTCCCTAGAAAGAAAATGTGTGTTTAATCTCCCAGCAACTCCCAACTTGGCTTTATTAAAAGGGATGATCCACATACATTTGGTGACAACGCCTTCCAAGTGGATTATGTTTGGGTGGTCAAACTGTCCCATGATGCTGGCCTCACTCAGGAAGTCTCTCCTCTGCTTGTCTGTATAACCAGCTTTCAGAGTTTTGATGGCCACACATATCTCTCTTTTGCCAGGCACTTTAAGTCGTCCACTGCAGACTTCGCCAAATTCACCTGTGGGGGAGAAGAATCTATGACGCACTCCAAACACATTCAAAATGAAAGAAATAGCTACTCTTCATTCGCTGCTCATTACAAGACAGGCATGCAGCTAGTGCTCCCCAGGGATGACTTCATGTAATCTTCCCCTAAAACTCACAGTAGGCTCCATTTTACCAAGAGAAAACTCAGGCTTAAGGAAAACCTTGCCCAAAGTCTTACCGTTAGCACAAGGTAGAACATTCCAAATATAGACAGCCTGACTTGAGATCTTCCATGTTCGTTCATTATATTCACATTTATAGATGCACATGCAATACGCTCACATACATACATATAATTATATAATTTGCATGCACACTAAACATTCATGAAGAAAGCAGATTTCTTAGACACTTACCAACTCCTATCACTTTTTCAATCTTAATGCAAGATGCATCGATTTCTTTAGCAAATTCTCGAACTGCCTGGTTGGGATCTTCATATGTAAAGGGATCCACGTAAGTTCTAACACCTAAGTAATGAACATGGCATAAGGTGACTGAGTGTGTCCCAGGAACTAGCAATAAACCAGAGGGCGGGGTCTAAAGAAAGTCCTTAATACAGTCGGGTTAGCTATATGGCCTTAGACATATGAAAATGTTTAAATTCTTCTCTGGTTTTCATTAGTGGGTAAACAAAGAATTTGTTAGCTGCTTAAGAGGCTGTTGCTCTGCTGACTTCCTGGAATGTTTTCACACTTCAAGGATAAGAGTTTAAAAACAACCCATCCCGTGGAGGAAGGAGAATCTCTATCAGGAAATTTGGAATGAGTTAGATGAATACCTAACCAGTGCCTCATAGCTTCTTCGCCTCACACTAAGCCCTAACTCTCCTTTCAGACATTCCCTTAGCAAAAACAATAGGAACTCTTACTTTCTGCTTGCAGTGTCTGCATGGTGTCACATTTCCCCCATATCTGGAGCCATTGAATATGCTACCAACCAGTAACAGATTAAACTTAGATTAATAGACACAGGAGGGATGCTGACCACTGGTTAAAATGACAATATAGATTTGGAACTGGACCTCCACTTGCATTCTGTTTGGGAGAGAAAGTTCCGCTAGAGGTAATTGCAGTAGTTACCTCTTCACACAGTAGAAACTCAGCTGTACTGCACACTCACAATTAAAGCAGAATGCGAGCGCTGAGGCAGCTGGTGACAGACATCACTGACAGCTTTGTGCTCACATATGCTCTTCTCTGGGTTAGAACTCTTGGGGCATTGGAACCTTAAGCATGTAGAGCACCAGCTGACCAAACCTCTCCTCCCTCACTCTCTTACAAAAATGTTTACATTAAACAGTATACATGAGTGCCATGGTGCATGTGGGGAGGTCAGATGATGACTTGTAGGAGTTAGTAGTTCTCTCCTTCCAACATGTGGGTCCCAGGGAATTAAACTCAGATCATCAAACTTGGCAGCAAGTGCTTTCACTCCTTGTATCATCTCACTGGCCCCTGACAATCTCTTGGATTGTCCAAACTTGTCCATCTGATACAGGATTATCCTCTGAGTCAAACCACTGCCATCTTCTAGAGTTCACCTATGCCTACTTGCAAAAGATCATCACAGCTGGACTTGTTGACTGTTGTCCCCCTCTCTTAGAAGAATGGGTATATGGTCATGGGACCCTCCCCTGAGATCTAGCCATTGCTCCCATAAAGAATATGAAAGTAGCCTCAGGGAAGAGCTAGAATACATAGGCTGGGGAAGACTAGGCGAAGGGAGTTCCTTTTATGTGGCTATGGGGAAGCCTTCATCCACACTCTTGAAACTGACCCCTCATCTGCACTCTGCAAGCAAGCCCAATAAACTCCCTGGTTTCCCACTTGAACTTTGGTGGAATCCCACTTTGGTTTATCCTTAGGTCCTTGGGGGAGAAAGGAAGACATTTGTCCCCTTCAGGGAAGGATTTTTAGCAACACCACACTTGTTCGTTTTCTCTTCACTGTCACTATGAATAATCTACTGGTTTTCTTGATCATTTATGTTAGCCTGAAAATCTTCCTGGAGATGTCTCTGTTCCTCTCAGTGGCTCTCTCATTTCTACCTCCCCATGCCAATTTGACCAGCTAGCTACCTCTGGGTATTTAAATGTAAATAAATTTAAATTATATTGTTTAAAAATTAAAATTTTTAAATGTTAATAATTTACTTAAGCTACCTTTTCAGTTAAATAAGGTGTGGATAGTACAGATGTGGCATGACCTTGTCATCTCAGAAAGTTCTGGATAAACTAGGACTGAGTCTTTTTGGTGTTTTTGACTACTTAAAGCATTCTACAGCAATTTCTTTCAGCTTAATCTTTGCGCTCATTTGCAATATCAAACTATCTATACAGTGCATCAACACATAATTGGTGATCACCAGCCCAGCATCAGTGTTGGGGATTGGCAATTAAAGTTAATTTATTTTCTTATTCCTTTACCACTCCCACCTGTAACTTTTGGCTTATGAGAAAAACAACCCATTACATCATACTACCCAGCAGCTGGAATGAGGCAGCTGCATGAACGCTTTTCCAGGGGAGGATAAATAAAGGAAGAGGAGACTCTAAAGGAACTTCATCTCTTTAATCTCACTTCCCATAATCTTGAATTGCCAATGGAACCTTGATGAACAATGTTATTTGAATAAGGAATACACTATATAAATATGAATAGGCAAATTAACTTAGGACATTGCTGAGCTAGAAAACAGGAGGCATGCTCTAAAAATGAAACCACTACACCAATTTTTTTATACCTTGATTCAAATGTTTCTCTTCATCTGCTTCCTGTTTTGCTTTGCTGTACTTACTCCGTCTATTAAAAATTTAAAAAAAAGAAAATTATTTCCTTTTGACACAAATCCTGTAACGAGAGTCACAGACAAGTTCTTCCCTACCACAACGTAGGTCAGGTAGATATGCGATGTCCATTTCACAGTTACGAAAACTGAGGCTTAACAAAAGTAAAAAAATAAATAAATAAAAAATAATGCTACCTGACAGTGAGTCAAAGTTTCAAGTTCAAGCCATCAGAGCCCAGAGTCTCTGATTGGGTATTTTTTCCATATGGACTCTATTTTTTTAAATTTATTTTTATTGTGTGTGTGGGAGCGCATATGCCATAGCACAAGTAGGGAGGTCAGTGAACAACTTTGTAGAGTTGCTTCTACCCTTCCACCTTCATGTGGACTCTGGAGATTAAATTCAAGTTACTAGGATTGTAAAGTAAAGGCAAGTACCTTTACCTTCTGAGCCATCTCACCAGCCCTGCATACATATTCTTAATTAAAGTAAGTTGCATAAAACAAATGGCAGTGATGTTTAGTATATGATAGATAACGAACAACTCATCTTGTTGCTATAAAACATGATGGCCACTATCACAAAACCTCATTAGCATACCACATTCTTTTAGACAATGTGGTTATTGGTTTCTGCTACAGCCTATAAATTCCTAAGTTACAAATGAATATTTAGAAAGTAAATATTTGCTTTGTACTGGATTACATTCCTTAAGATTTCACAGAAAACTAGCTCTGTGTAATTCTCTTTCAATAAAATGGTCTCAACGTCTGCACACTACTCTCAGGTCCTGTTGAAGTGAGACTTTTTTTTCTAAAAGTTTTGGAATTATAATCTTTAATACATGAATCTTGAATCAGGAATATGTGAATTACATGAAATAGAAAATCAACTCAATACTTGGAAATTTAAAAAATTAAATATATACATACACACATATACACATATGTGTACATAATTTTGTGTCTACGAGTGTGGTTCTGGGAATGGACCTCAGGGCCTTTCATGTACTAGGCTGCCATTCTACACTGGACTGTAGCCTTTAAATATATATAAATGTTAAATGAAGAGCATCTGTATCACTTAAAGTAATTAGAAAATCAGCTCACTTCATATTACAGCTCTCTTAACATTGGGAGATTAAAACCAGTATTGAATAAAATGTGTAGATGCATGACTATCAAAATGTCAAATTTACATTGCAGTTGATCATTGTGCTTTATTGAGGCAAGGTTACCTAAGACTCTTAGATGAGGAAACAGAGGTTAAAGGCAAGAAATGATTCCCTCAGACCACTGTGTGTGTAATCTTATCAGAATGGGAGAGCCTCAACCCCTCAACTTGGAACAGGTAGAAAGACAGAATGATTCCCGCAGGAGAGAAAACAGCAGAGAAACTAAAGGAGCTAAGCAAGGCAGGCCACAGGCAGCCCATCACTGGGGCAACCCAGCCCTGGGCACATGCGCAAAGCTTGCCTCCCACATCTCAGTTGTCAGCTCTGCAAGCACCAGCTCAGAAATCAGACTCTCAGAGCCCACAGATGTTCCTCCACGTGGATAATTCCCTCGCAAATAATAATACCTTGTACTCTTACATTGCATTTAACGTTTCAAAGTACTCTCATTACATACATTATCTCCTCCCCTAACTGTTTGCAAAGCAGGAACCAGCTTACCAAAACAGGGACCCCAGTTACCACAGTTAACTGCAAAGAGCATATTTCAGTACTAAATAATAGCCCCTGTTTTCCTTTGCAGTTAGCTTTTCAAAGGGCCTTCAAAGGGTCTATTATTTAATTGCCTCTTCACAACAACCCTGTGAAAGGAATCAGGTGGAAAACACGTGTTCAGTTCCATGGTACAGATTAGTGTACAGATGAGGTCTCAGAACCAGGAGCCTCCAGTAAATCACCCACATGCCCTCTTGGCCAAGGCCAGGATTTGATAAGTGCCCTGATGTAGGCCAGAATGGCACAGTGTCTCTCCTAAAGGAGGAGGAATTACATTTAAAAATATCAGTTGATTGACTGATTGATTGATTTGTGTGTGTGTGTGTGTGTGTGTGTGTGTGTGTGTGCGTGTGTGTGTGTGTGTGTTGTGTACAAAGCCAGAGAACATCAGGTGTTGTTCCTCAGATGCTGTCCACTTTTACTGAGACAGGATCTCGACTGAGGCCTGGGGTTCACTGGCTATCCACCTTGCCTGGGATTACAAACTGATACCAGCACTTCTGGCTCTTTTTTAAAAGCCACTCTAGGGATTGAACTCAGGTCCTTTAGTGGCTGAACTATCTCTCCACAAATTGAACCCAACTGCTCTTAAAACACAATGGCTTCATCAAAGAAACTAAACAGATTTAATGCCAGGAAATCAGGAAATTGAAAGAACTTTCTATGAAAGATGCAGTCCTTTCTGACCAACACCCACCCGCCAATCCCCAGCCCCACCCCCCAAACCTCCCACCACGCCCTGGCCATTTTCCCCTGCTTTTAAGGAAACAGAAGGGTGTTAACTTAGAGTCTACAGAAACAATATTTTAGGTCAGGAAAACACCATGACTGAATCCCCAGGGTATGACTGGGTATCTTATCAGCGTTCCAAAAAGCTTTATCTAAAATTACAAGCCTGTCTTTTAAACCATTTTCGGTCTTGAATACCAATTTGAATTTCCTTACTTTAAAGAAAGTGAAAATGTGTAGAACTAGAGAGCTTTGTTAACTGCCCGGACTGTATTGGCCTGTTGAGAGGCCCAGCACTGGTCCCTGGGCATGCTGGACAGGCATTCTACCACTGAGACACACCTTCCAGCTCTTGATACCTACTTGAAATTAAAGAGTTGGTCACAAATCTGATCACTACCATAGAACACAGAGGGCTCAAACCACCCTAGAGTGTGACTTTCTGTTTTATATCAGGCACATTCACTAAATATGGACAAAGGCAGAGGAAATACAAAAGTGACAGGGGTCATAAATGATAAGGCTCACCCTCCCATCCCTTCCTCAGACTTCCCAACATAGAAGAATTAAAGAGTGGTAAAGGTGCACTTTCAAAGACCTTTCTAACTAGGAGCAGCATTATTCAGAGTAGAGGAGCCTACAAGGGTACTGTGGATGCTGAAAAAGAAGCAAGGATTACTGCTCAAAGGCTAATTGCAGCCTATTAGTGCTCTAATAATACCTTGAAAACAAAAATGCCCAAGTTCTGCTCTACCTCTGCCACCTATGACCCTTTCCTCTTAGCTCAGAGTGGGACAATGTGGCCCATTATTGCTTCAAGAAAGCAAGCCCATTGAAGCTTACTCTTGGGTGAGCCTGCCTGACGAGCTAAGCCTAAACTGACATCCCAGGCAGGTCACCTAAATGGTAAAAGCGAGGCTTTGTGGAAGATTTTCTAATTACAGAGATGCGGACAGGGCAATTAACAAGGGGAAGGAGTGGAGTGGTTTGTTAGAATGGTCCCGAAAGAAGCGTGGAAACTTACCACAGCAGGCATCCTGGCAAAGGGCCGGCTCTGCAGGTGAAACTTTGAAAGAGTGAACGGAATCCTCCCTGTCATCCCACGGACCCGCTAAAAAGGATATTAACCAACATTGTGGGGGAACAGCAGGAACCCTCCCAGCCCATGTGTTCTTCCTGGCACATTGACTCTTCTATAAAACAGGCGAGAGGACAGGAGGTGGCTGGGGCCTCCCATAAATCCTGCTTTTTATCAAAATACTAACTCTCCTGATCGAATGGATGGATTTGATTGATGTGGCTCAGTGCTCCAAAACTAATTAGTAAAAGGTAAGTAATTTATTCAGCTAAAGTGCAGATTAAAGACAACAAAGGCCATAACAAGAAGCACAGCTCCTGTAGAGACCCTTTCCAGTGTTCAATGGCTTCACCCACAAAGATTCACACACACCACCCTCTTCCCTTCCTGGTGCTGTCATCCCTGCACCAAATGACATCTAAATGTCCTTCCCTGGCAGCACTTGGAGGTCGTCGGAATTGAATTTTCGTTTGCTTGCAAGTTGTTTAGAGATGTTCAAGAGGTACCATCTGCCCCTAATTGTGTGACTCTACATGACTTCATCAGAGACGATTTAGGCTAACATTTAAGTGCATTCTTTCTTATGCGATCATAAAATTCCAGGGAAGAAAATGAGGGCACAAGGAAGACAGATGCAGGCAGAGCAGAACCTGTTTGAGCATTACCTGTGCTGTTGGTGCCACAGCGGAACACCTTAACCTTCAGAAGATAAGTTAAGTTGCAAACTCTGATCTTGTTTCATGAGTTAGATGCACCATTATTGACAAATCACAGGTTAATTTACAGGACCTAATAAATCTATCAAAGTTTTCCCATAGACACTTCATTGTTTTCCTTAAAATCAATTCAGTTCTTTCGAACCTGGTGAAAGGAGTATCTTACAATGCTCACAGGAATAGAAACCTAAGCACTGGCCATCATTAGAGAGTACCATGTGCTTCGCCATTAGTTCACACTGTCCTTTTACCAAAGTGTCCTTGAAGACCACCCAGAGACTCTTCCTGTGCTCTAGTCCTTTCCCAAAATAGTTTACGTTTGAACAGTAAAATATTATTGGAGGACCAGAATGATGGCTCAGTGGGTAAAGGCACTTGTCACCAAGCCCAGCGACCTGAAATCAATCCCTTGAAACCACATGGTGGAAGGAGAGAACTAACTCCTGCAAACTGTCCTTTGACTACACACACACACACACACACACACACACACACACACACAGTAAAAACATTTTAAGTAAATTAATTTACTTGACATTATGAAGGTGATAGAAAACGTATCTCAATCAACATACTGTGTACAATACCACATGCTAAATAGTTAAATAAAATTTACAGATGAGATATTTTCATTCTTTCACTTGATGCATTCAAGTTGGCACATACACATAAAAGAAGTGAATCTTCTCATTGAAACTAGGATTATTTCTGCTTGCCCTATTTCTGCTTGCCAATTTCAGTATAAAATTAATTGAATATAATAAAATAAATAAAACAACTAGTATTTTCTTTTTTGTTTGTTTTTAATTTTATGTGCATACGTATATTGCCTGCATGTAGGTAAGTACACCCGTGTCGTGCAGTATCCGTGGAGGATCCCCTGGAACTGGAATTATGGACAGTTGTTGGCTGCCAGGTGGGTGCTGGGATTTGAACCCAGGTCTTCTGCAAGAACAGTCAGTGTTCTTAACCGCTGAACCATCTCACCAGCCCCCACCAGTTAGTGTTTTCAAATCCAGCAACATGCCCACTGTGAGCCTGAGGCTGTTTCCTGTTAAATGGCAAATTAGCACCAGATTTTCTCTGTGGTCATCAGAAGTGCTAGAGCCTTTACTCCCTATATGACTCTGTTTCCATCTACTTCTTTAAAAATCTTACATTTCCTGGGCCAGCACCAATGTGGGAATCTGCGGCTCAGCTCAAGGGGCTTCAGAAGGGCTGTTTCTGGTGGTCTTTTTGTTTATGGTTTTGAAGCAAGTTTTCACTATGTAAACAGGCTAGCCTCCGCCTCAGTCTGCCTTATCTTCCCCAGTGCTAGATGGCAGGTGTGCATCACCATGCCCAGGTTCTAGCACCCTTGCTAGCTTTGCTGTTCTGTGGCTCTCAGAAGCCAGAGGCAGCTCACATGCAAAGGACTGGGACTGTCCAGGCTCAGGTGTTCAGTGTGTTGGTTTCTTGCGCTGCTGACTGAGGCCGGGTAATACTATTTTGGGGTACCATTCACTGCCTTTCATTTGTATTTTAAAAACCTGGGGCCTGACTTTTGCCTGCCGTACCTATCTCCTCTCTGCTCACCTGTTGTTGTCGTCCCATTTAAACACATGTTGCTGTCCCAGATAACAGAGCAGACAGCCTGCACAGGGAGAAGAATTAACTGTGTGCATCAGCTGCTGCAGGCCTGTCAGCTACCTGGCTCCAGGCAGCCCTTCCCATGACAGCTTTATGGCTGGCACTAAAGAAGAATCAATAGGAGGGCAAGGGGCTGACATTTCATTTTCTAAAAAGTGATCCATTGAGGACCAATCACCAAGTAGTGTTTATCAGCCTTGGGAAGTGACATTTTTTTTTTTTTTTTTTTTTTTTTAATAGGGGAGAAGGGACAGGAACCTGTGCTGGGTAACTGGACAGATTCAATTCTCTAAGTGGGGGTGGGGTGGAATCATAATTGGAAATCTCATGCATCCCACTATCAACCCTTCCTTATATGATTAAAGTGATCAATAGAAGCACAAAGGGAAGGGATTAAGTCCTCAGGCTTGAGGATATTGCTTTCCATAGCCCCGAAATTTAATGATCCTGTGTCCCTTATTCCATCATCATGGTTTTTCTTTTCCTCATCAAAGCCGACGTTTGAAGCAGAGTATCTAGAGCCAGGGACTTACAACTAGCAACTCAACTTTGTTGAATTTGGGGACACATAAAATGAAAATGTGAAAAAAAAGGAAATCTAAAGAAAAGAAAGACCGCAACTGTAGAAAGTCTCTAACCGATGTACAGGATTAGCACTTTTAACAAGCACTGGGAACGCTCACATGGCTTTAAGCATCACACAGTGGCCCACTTCGGTCTGCTGTTTTTGAGGTGGAAGTCATTCATGCATTTTCCCCATTTTTATACTTCCCATGTTTATATTTCGAACACAGAAATATGCAACAATTGTAAACAAATGCCCACGTAATTTCTACACGTTTCTATGCCGCTCCTTACAATCAGATGAATATAGAACAACACATTGCTTTCACGTACCATATACATGGCACATAGGCAAAGTCTCATGGCAAAGAACAAGGAAAATTTTGACTTCTAAAATTTTACTTTTTGAAGACTGAACTTACTGCTCTAATCAAACACACTTATTTATATAGACTTTGCCCCAAAGAAAATGAAGCTAACGAGGAGCACAGAGATGCCACACAGAAGAAGGCACTGTTTTGTACTATGTAATTATTAGAGTGAACACACTGATCTCAGTACTAGAGCATCCTGGAGAGGGAGAGGGGGAACATGATGTTAAAACAAATCCTTGTGATTAGTGGGCCACTCAGGCAAACACACCTATCCGCTCATTACCCTAATGTCAGTGTACATCTGACTGAGATAAAAGTGTGGGGGTTTGCACATAGATGGTAATGGCCAAAGTCATTGTAGTGACATTGGTGAAAACAGCAGGTGGACAGGATAATGTGACACATTGCTATTGCAGTGGAGCATGGCTATTGGAAGGTCAACAGCAGCTCTATCTGTCATCATGGCCATGAGATGATACTGGACAAGCATTGCATCTCTTTATGTCACTTTCCTCTTCTAGCACATGAAGAGTATATATTTAAGAGAATCTATTTTTTTTAAGTCTTTCTGAGACAGAGTCTTTCTATAGCCCCAGCTGGCCTGGAACTTGCTTTGCAGACCAGGCTGGCCTTGAACTCAGAGATCCACCTGCCTGTCTCCCGAGTGCTGGGACTAAAGGAATGCGCCACCACGCCTGGCTAGGAGAATCATTTTTGACAACAAAACTCCACCTTGTGAAACTGGCTGTGGTATATGGTGGGGAAGGTCAGAGAAGGGACACACAGGAAAGATCAGATGTGGAGCACAGTTGATGATAAGCAGCTATATCCCATGATGCCTTGGGGCAGGGTGAATAACTGGATGGAGAAGAAGACTGGCTGCAGAGACCATGCTACAATCCATGTCTAGTTTTTCCTCCTTTTTGAGTATCAAAGTATGTGGTGAACAGTCACAAGATAAATGCTCTGCCCAGTTAGATTCTTTTCCAAAGGCAGTATCATGGTGCCCACCATGATTGATGGCAGTCAGAGAATGTTGATGGCTGTTCCTGAGAGATGAGATGGACAGGACTCATATGCAGCTTCCTTACCATTTCTGTTAACCAATACCATGCAGAAGCACCTACTGTGTGCTGTAGTATCTAATGTGTCTATCACAGTCTCTTGCCAACAACCCTTCTCGTCTTATGAAAGAGAAACAAATACAGCTGGCAAGAGGCAAAGCTCAGCTTTAGGTCCACATTATGTAGGCTAGTCCCACCTCTGTCCCAGTGTCCAGGCTTAACAGAGGGATAAATGTAACACCTTACAACTTCAAGTATCTAGAAAACTCCCAGTGGCTTCCTGGAATTACTTGGACATTTCCTAGACTCTTGGTAGACAAGGCTACCGACCCAGTTCCAGTCATCAGCTCCAGTAGGGATGTTTGGCAAGCAAAAGCTTTGGCTTTGTATGAAGATGACAGCCTCCTACAAAAACTGGGAAGGAGAGGCTGTGCAGGGAGCAGGTCCTCTTACCTCCGGCTGATGACAAAGGCTGCGATGAGAATGACCACAAGCACCACACTGCCCGACACAGACACCAGCAGGACGGTGGAATTGGCCCCATCACCAATGATCCGGGAAGGCACTGCAAGACAATTCAGTTACACAGAGGTCACAGGGAGGCATCCTAAGAAGTGTACCTTGCTACCACATTCAACTTTCTGAAGCTATCTGAAGTGGTTGCTGCCTTTGTTGCCTTTGGCTGAGCATCCGTGCAACAGCGTCTTCTAAGCAGAGACCTTTTTATAATTCTCTAATGAATGGAAATCAGAAAACTCTTAATTTTCCGGTTAACATATAATTTGATGCCTTCTTTTCCTTAATACCAAAACTCTCACATAATGAGCATATGTATTTCTTGGTGAGATAGATGTTTGGAAACTCCAGAAAGGACAAATGATCTTTCCTGCGCCCTCTTACTCACAGCTAATAAAAGCCTACTGATTATAGCCCAGTTCAAAGCCATTTCTTCCTTGTAACATCCCTGAATAACACCAAGATTATCCATTGGATTCAGCTCTGTTTTCTTTTCCGTTTTCTTTATCTTTGTCTCATTTGAGAATTTGTTAATAATACCACTTTCTATAACGGATGTTGAAATTTCTGCCCTACTATCTCCTTATCAAATAGAGCCAATTTAGATTCATTAATTAAGGAGGTGGAGATTCCTAGTGCTTGAACAGGCTCAGAAAAAATTGTTTTAGTCAGAAGTTCCAGTTCTTGATGGAGCAAGATTTAATATGTTTGTACAGAGAACTAAGAAACATACATTCACACTGATGACATCAGGATTTAAACATGGAAAAAAGGGTAATTGTGGTCCCTTCTTTAATCTTCTCAGGAAAAGTCCTTATCTTAATGTGGGGTGCTTGTGTAACCCTCAATTAGTGAGTTTAGTAATCCCATAATTCATGGTTTGTGAAAGGCCCCAAAAGACAAAAATTGTAATCAATTTTTAATTCATAGGAAAAGATAGATGAGAAACTATCATGGAAACGGTTCTCTGAATAACATGCAGTTTTCCAAGTTACAGATACTAGCTATCTTGTTTCATGCAATATCCGTAGTAGCTAAATGTTTGCCTTGCCAAAAAGTATGCAGGCTCATGAGATTTCACCACTGTGGGCTTCAACCACCACATAAGACTCTTAAAACGAGTGGTATTTGGATGCTTTCTGTTACCTGTGTTGGTAGTGACCTCCAAGGGCTCACTGAAGTCTCCATAGCCAGCAGCTGTCCTGGCTCGCACATGGAAAACATAGGAAGTCAGAGGGTTCAGGCCTTTGATATCTGTGTTTCTGGCAGCTGTCCGAACGATACGATAGCTTCGTTCATTCTGATCCTACATTATAAGAAGGTAAAATTGGTGAGATGGCAAAATGAGTCCTCTAACTCTAGGCACAATCAGGAGTCAAGCCCATCTCCCCAGTATAGCAGCAAACAAGTGACATCGGTGTACTATCTAAGCCCTGTGTTCCCTGCAGTGCTGAAGTAATATCATCATATCTTAGGTGCTCAAGAAGTTCAGGGTCATTGCTGACACTAATACTTTTATTTATAATTTTTTAGTGCTGAAGATCAAACAATTGTTTTGTGAAAAGAAAACTAAATGATGGTTGACTTCTAGAGCTATAGCCCATAATTATTAAGAAGGAACTGTAAAAAGGTTCCTGTCTAGTTTTTCTTCTGTCTGGACAAAAATATTGTAATCTGATTTCAATTTAAAAATCCAGTCCCCTCTCTGCTTTTAATAAGGAAGTCAATAAGCAATTATTTTAAAAAAAAAGATGATTATTCATTTTCCATACAAGCTTGAATGCAACTTGCTGTCTTCAGAACTCTATTCTTTAAGAGACAAATTATTCACAAAAATAATGCCTTTCTGTAACTTCAAGGGGCTGAAGAATGTAATTCTCCTTGCCTGATTTTTCTATTAAATGTCATCAAAGCCCACACTTTCATTCTGAATAGCAGTGATCTACTTAAACAGATCATTAATTCAACAACTATGAGTCACTCTCCATGATAGAAAGTTTATATATGAGGTCTTGATTTCCTTTATTAGAAAGAAAAATATATAACTATATTAGAATGTGATATATTTTTCAAGATAACAAACTAGATATTAAATTTCATTATCAGATTTTGTTGGGAAGCAAGATGCAATTTTAGTAGCATTTCTTGTTTCTTTAGAACTCTTCAAAACTTGAACAACAGAAAGGAAGAAGAAGGGAAGGAGGGAAGGAAGGAGGAAGAGGAAGGAAGGAATACCTTTTCATAATACTTGACTTCATATTCTAAGATTACGCCATTGGGCCGATCTGGTTCCAACCAAGCCAGAGCCACACTGTATCTCGTCACTTCTTTAGCCTGAACCAAAGCAATGGATGACGGTGCTATCAAGAAAAGTAAAAAAAACAAAGAAAGGTATTTTATTTTAGGAAAAGCATGTTTTGGGAACTAACAGTCAATAATTTCACCTTACTTCAGAAAGTCAGACAGGATTTTCTTCCTCCTGGTCATGTAGCTGTTCTCCAGGACAAACATACCATTATTTTTAAAATCACCCTCTCCAGAATTTGCTTTGTATATGGTTTGTCTTTAAAAAAAAGTATCTGTGTTGGAGCTGTAGAGAAGCTCAGCAGTGAAGTGTTTGCATGAAGGTCTGCCACCTGACAGCACAGGCCTGAACCCAGGCTAGGGTGGGGGCACAGAGAGCGATAGAGGACACCTGACATCCTTTGGCCTCCTCACAAGCCTGAAAGGGCATGTACATGCTTATACATACACACACACACACACACACACACACACACACACACACAGCATCTGTGAAGCAAAGGCTTGGGAGGTCCAGGAGCCTACAGTGTCACTTCCCTAGTCACCTACAGCCACTCTTTCTACAACACTGTAAGTACAGGGCAAGCTGCCCAGGGTGGCCTTTTGCAAACCATGATGGCCTTGGGCACACCTCCCTTCAAGCTCAGCAGGCTGCCTCTCATTCTGCTTCAAGTATTGAGTCATCTTGTTGATATTTCATTTTATTCAAGCAGGGGTATCTGCCAGTCCTCTATGGTTATTGGGAGGAGTGCTGGAAAGCAAACAATTTACATATTTTCCAAAGTAAATAAAGGTACTGCATGACTACAATATGAGCTTTCAGTTTAAATGCAGCCAGGTTGGGTTGGAGAGATGGCTCAGTGGTTAAAAATGCTGGCTGCTCTTGTGGAGGACCTGGATTCGATTCCCAGCACCCACGTGGCAGCAGTTCCAGGGGATCTGATGCCTTCTTCTGACCTCTGTGGGCATCGCACAACACAGTGCATTTACATATGCAGGCAATACACTAAATACACATAAAAATAATAAATAAAATATTAAAACACATAGCTGTGCAAATAATGAAGACAAGTAAAGCCACGACAGTCTCTCTGGACATAAATGACATTCTGCACTATTTTCTGAGAGTGGAGACTGGCTTGTGCCTGTTGGGCAGCAAACCTTCCTCTTTCCCTCTGGAAAGACATGAAAGTGGTCTTTTGGGGCATGTTATTGGGGTGGGTATGGGGATATATACTTGAGATTTGTGAAACTGGGCTGCCCGATGCTCGCATCGCCTCTGTGGTGTTGTCATCTCCTGCCAGCTGTTAGGAAGCTCTGCTGTGACTGACACGGGCTGGTGCCAATGTGCCATGCCAGGAAAAAGGAGCTTTCGTGAAATCCTTAATCTTATCTCCAAAGTTGGCCTGACGAACCTGAGACTAGGAGGCTTCCTCCATTGAATGCAGATTCACTTTTACTACCAAACTGAGGGAACATGTGAAAACAATCATAAAAATTTGGCTTCTGGACAAATGAATATTGTCCTTCCCAATACATATGTGGCTGCCAACCCCCAGTGCAGGAAAGAATAAATGCAATAAATTATTACCAGAAACAGAAAAGGAAAAGCTTCAGGTCTGTCTGGCCATATGTTAGGGGTATCCTGGTAGCAAGACAACCTAATGGACACACCAGTCACAAAACAGAGTCTCCATGCCAAAGCTACCCCAGAGAGGGCTGTCTCTTGGAGGCAGATTCTGACAGCCTGACATCTCTGTTAGGAATCCCTCGGGATGGAAACACACACTCAGGCATTCTTCCTGGGGTGTCTCTCTCTCTCTCTCTCTCTCTCTCTCTCTCTCTCTCTCTCTCTCCAAAGCTATTCCAGATTGGAACTCAGGCATAAACAGGAGTGAAATATCCAGTGGATACACATGTTCTCCATCAAAGGCAAGTCCAAGGTTAGTAATACCCAACTAGATGACCAAAGCTGTACGCAGCAGCATTTGGAAGCCACTAAACATCTGAGGAAAATGAAAAACGGAAATGTGCTCATTAGATGCATTAATTCTCCCTTCCCCCAACAGAGAGAGAGAGAGAGAGAGAGAGAGAGAGAGAGAGAGAGAGAGAGAGAAAAGAAAACACTGGGGCTAGAAAAGAGACTGAGGGT
>NW_008360326.1:7793541-7843416 GCF_000622305.1 Nannospalax galili
ATCAGGGAGAGGAAAGGTGAGATCCTGTCCTGGACAGGAAGTAGTGTGTGTTCCTATCTCTGGAAATAGCATCCTATGTCCAGAGAAAGGAAAGGGGTTTCTGACACACGTGTGATTTTGAGGCAAGCGACAGGAGTGGAAAACCCTGCAATGAGAGCATGGTGCAACCAGCCAGTAGATGGAGACAAAGTACAAGGAATGGGGTGGGAGAAAAGCGGAAAAAACGCAGTGAGGCAGAAGGGAGGGAAGTTTGTGGAACAAGTTGATCCTGAGGTTTATTTAGTAGAGGATGAGGGAAGATGAGCCCCAGAAGGGTGGTGGTTTAGTAGAGGTTTAGTAGGAGAGAGAGAGAGAGGGAGAGAGAGAGAGGGAGGGAGAGAGAGAGAGGGAGAGGGAAAGAGAGGGAGAGAGGGAGAGAAAGAGAAAGAGACCACACTTTTCTCTTTCTTTACTAGTTGGCACAGAACTATTGTCCTATAAAATGTGAGAAGCAACTTTCTTAAATATAGAGGTAGGAAGGCTGCCTAGCTGTGAAAAGCCATTTCACTCCAGGTAATAAATATATTGCCTAACGGAGCACTTTAGCATACACTCCATAACAAGGGGCTCTTTAAACACTGATGTTCAGGATTGGGAAATGAAATAGAAGTGAAGTCAGTAGAAAAGGCAAAAAGGAGGCGGATCAGAAAATTATCAAATGAACTTTCAGAAACGGTCTGGGTCAGAGTCTGAAAATCGACAGATTCTTTGGAAAAGAATTGCCTGCCTGCCCTTGGAGAGTGCTGATGAACTAAGTCGGCTTCCCTCTGACTGGGTTATCATGAAACTGTGGCATGGGGGAAATGAATCCAATTTCAATTTTTGCAGTTCGAGCAGCAGTGTTTCTGTGACCGACCATTCAAAGGTAATACGAGCTCAACCCAAGTGTTTGGAACTGTCAAGCAGAGAGCCAACAATACAATAGGATCCGGTTAGTTAATGGGATATTCCTAATGCACACCTACTTGGAAAATTGATGTACACCAATGTGAAAACACATGGACAGAAAAGACCAAGGCATCAAGAATGTAGGATAAAGAAAGATGAAAGAAAGGATGGGGATAGTCAGAAAACTTCCGGGATGATGTTTGTCTTTAGTACATCCAATAGAAATATAGAATAAAAGAGCTCTAATTCACAAGAAGTATTGTTATGGTACAGTCAAATTCGAATCCTTTATTGAACAGATGTTCTTGAGAAGGGTGTATTAGCCAAGGCACTGTGACAAAAGCAATCCATGGCTGGGAAACATACCTAAGACATGCCTTCGCACATGTCACACCCTCACAGGAGGGTTTCATCCTTCCTCTGGTAAGAACCATCAGCTTGAGAAGAACTCAGCTTTGCCATTCTGCCACTTTGAAAAGAGGCGACTTGGAAATTTTCCACACCATAAGCCACACATGGGCTTGCTCCTCGCCTTTTCTACCCAGTCTCCAAATCTACATCTGGAAGCCATCAGCTGGCCACATGGGTCTGCCTGCAACTCATTCCCTAGATGAGGCATTTGGCAATGGAATTTCCAAATCTTTCCTTTAGCCCAGTGTTCCCAAGCATCAGCCTTCCCATACCACCCATTTGCGAGCTGTAACTCGTATCATGATAGAATATTCTTCTTACACACACACACACACACACACACACACACACACAATTTTAAACTGTGTTATCTTGGAAAAAAATCCATTCATAATTTAAACACTATTATGATTTCCAACTAATGACAGATAACCATAAAAATGCAAATGAAACAATGTTATCAGAATTTGCTGTGTGATCTTGCCTCTCCGAGCTTAGAGATTAGGCAGTGTTAAAGAAACATTGAGGCTATGCAGGCATTGACTTGAGATTCCAGTCTTGGAGTATTCAGAATTATGAAGAGAACATTGAGGAACTAACTTTCACACAAAGTGACTCCATATCATGTCACGTGCCAACCATTTCCCATAGCTACCGTCACTGCCAACACCGCCAATCTTCATTCCATCTAAAACTATTTTGGATCCTAAATCCTTGTATCTTAGTACTTGGCTAGCAAAATTAGATGGGAAGATAATAAAGAATATCCCCCTATATACAATAAGTTCACAGATTAATCTTTAATTCAAAAAAGAGTTCCAATCACAGTAGGACGAAAGTGCAGTTGCCTGTTGGTTCCTGATCTGCAAGCTCTTCGCAGTATTGACTCACCCTTTAAGAATCTACTTAAAGAGCACCTGAGGAACAGGCCATAATGAGGAATGAGCTATGCAAGGCTGAATAAAATACAAACACTGGTCTCAAATTAAGTTCCATCTTATACTTTTGCCTCTTCTTAAAAAAAACAAAAACAGATGGGGTGATGTTTATAATAATATACAAAAAGATAATTTCTTACATCCACTCAAGGACTCATTTTTCTAGAATTTAAAAAGAGTGAATTCCCACTAAGCCTCTTGCTCAAATTCACCCTAGCAGTGGGGGAAGAGCAAAGGGAGAAGGGTTCCTCATTACATGACATCTGTAGTAACAGAGTGTACCTGCAGAAGAGCCAGAGGTGAGGCCAGGAGGAAGTTGTTCACCTCATCCCCAAAAGGAAGAGAGGTACCATAGACAGAAGAGGCATTCCCATTTACCCACAGACCTCCTTTATAGAGGCGGTGGTTGTTTTAAACAGTTTTGTGCCCCTGGTCAAAAGCAGGCACTCTCTTTGTGCTTTTTTTGTTTGTTTCATTTTGTTTTATTTCAGACAGGATATGTCTCTATATCTTAGGCAGGCCAGGAATTCACTCTGTAACCCAGGCTGGGCTTAAATTCAGTCATTCTCCTACCTTGGCCTCCAGAGTGCTAAGATTATACTAGAAAGATGCACCACTTTGTCCAGTTTTCACATGATGATGATGATGATGATGATGATGATGAAGATGAAGATGATGATTATGGAAGTGCAAGGGTTCCAACCCAGAACCTTGAGAACTCTTTGCAAGCGCTTCACTCCAGCTCTAGGCACCACTGTTTAAAAAGCTAGAATTTGCTATGACACACAGCAAGAAGGGCTAGACATGCAAGGTGGTAGTATATGGTTACAGAAAGATGACAGAAGACTCATAAAGGAACAGTGAGAAGGTAATACTTAAAGCAAAATTTATGTTCTCATTCAAGTAAGCTCATAATTTTCAAAGGATTTTGAATGAGATGAGAATTTTCCTGGGGTGAGGCATTAGTAACAGAGATCACCTTTTCCTCTGATTCTCAAGGGAATTTTAGTAGCTTTTAATCCAAAGAATAGCCTTCATTTTCTCTTTTATTTAGAAATCATGCTGACGTGTCCATTTAATCATTCAAAAAATATGCTTTATGACTGTATTTGAGAAACTTACAATCCAAAGTAGATATAAATAGACCTTTATATTAGAGTTTAGCACAGGCTGGCTCAGAGGTTAAGAGCACTGGCTGCTCTTACAGAGGAACTGAGTTCAGTTCCCAGCACCCACATGGCATCTAACAACCATCCATAACTCCAGTTCCAGGAATCCAATGCCCTCTTCTGACCTCTGTGGGCACTGCATAACATAGGTGCACTTATATCCATGCAGGTAATACATTCATACACAGAAAATATTTTTTAAAAAGAGAGTTTAATACTTGGCTCAAAAAAGGCAGGTTGGGACCAGAGGCTAGAATAAAGAGAGTGGTATTATAAGTTGCAAAACACCTTACAAGAACCTGAGGTAAAGTTAGTAGGATAGGGTCAAGGTTTTCAGACATCTACATATGGTGCTGCACAACTATAATCCCAGCACTCTGGAGGTAGAGGCAGGAGAATCACAAGTTCAAGGTTATCTTCAGCTACTTAGTGAATTTAAGGCCAACTGGGGCTACATGAGATCCTGTCTTTAAAATAAAAATAAAAACAAAAACGACAACTTGTATAAGGAGGAGGTAGAACGAGAAAGGATGGATAAGCAAAATGTATCTGCTGAAAAATATGACAGGAATTCCCAGGCCCTGATTTGGTAGAATGCCCAATGACCTTGAAAAATATTTTGGGAAAAAAAAAATCTGTTAGTTTCCATCTTGGACAAGCCACTCACACTGGGTTTTGAGGCCACATTCGTAAAATACCTGCCTTCCACACAAGCTGCAGGAAGTTATTTTTAAGGACAAATCTTACTTAGCTCGTCTCTACATCCTTAGAATTCAGAATGTCTCACATATAGTGTGGGTGATCAATATATTTGAATGAATAAAAATGAGCTAAATGTTAAAATTGATCTAAAAAGTTTTGTGGCCAGTGAAACATTTCCTGAATATTAAGTACTGGTCACGAGTCATCCTTCAAACAACTCTCCATCTGCGCCAATGCTGCGTGACCTTTTGGGGGTTTAGTTCTGGTATTCAGTTTAATCAAGACATTGACAATTAGAAGGGAAGCAAATGACAATTCTAATTATAAGTGGGACCTCTGTTTCCAAGGTTCATGTGACGTTTCAGAACACTTTTCAAACACACAGTCTGTAAAATGTCATTCAAATGTAAGTTATCAGGAAAGCCAGGCTTCACCGCACCTGTTCCAGACATTTTGAGGGACTGCTCTTTAGGCTGATGAAGGTGTTGACAATCCACTTAGCATTCCTCATCTGTATCTCTAGGGTATATGCAAATAGTTGTCTTGAACTTCTGAATTATGAAGTAGTGGCATTAAGCGTCCCAAGTCATCTTCCTAAAATCCAACACAGCCCCTAGCATCCCTTTTGTTTTATAAGTTGAGATGCATCACTTTCAGCTGTTGGTTAAAGCAGGAGACACTAGCTACCATGGATGCCTGGGAACATCCACTAAGGCATATTGAAGCATAACAGAAATACGAGCCCTCTGCAGTCAGACCAGGAACACCAAGATTAAACAATTGGAACAGGCTCTCTTTCCACATATTCATGGAAACAAGCAAAATTGCAGTCAAATATCATTTTTAAGAGTAGAGCAAAACCCAAGAGAAGATAAAAGGGAAAATTCACCCAAGTTTGAAAGCTGGATGATTTGAACTTTCTAATAGAAAACCAAGATAAATTTCACCCCCCCCCCAATTATTTTGTATTCAGAGCTCCACATATCCCTGAGAAAATGAGGGGGCTTTCTACATAGATTCCCCATTTGCTCTGTACCTGTGGTTGTGTCTGGTTTAAGAGCAGACCACAATGCATTCAGAAGGCACATGTGGTTTTATCTCCATGTGTGTTTTGGATAAACAGAAACTGCATAGATTAGGGGCCTCTATGGACTCCAGACTCTAACAGTGGTGTGTTTCAGGGGGAAGAATTACAGGAGATGCTCTGATGTCAAACTGAGGTGGCTCCCTTTAAGAACATGGCAAATTTAACTTTCTTTGGTTCACAGCTCAGCAGTTCTCCTTGCTCCCCCACTGATGTGAATACTGCAATTTTCTTTTATTCACTTCCTCAATGACTTGCCATTAAACACCTACAAGTCATTTTACTGCCACAGTTTGGTACTTGTGACACCCAAATGGGGTGGGGAAGAGAAAAAGAGACGGGGAAAAAGGATATTTAGAAAAATGCACTCACCTCCTGGTCTACAATACTACCTCTTAGAGTCCATCCTGTATCCCTAGCTATGAATTAAAAATAGTTTGGGAGAACTTACAGTGGGGGAAGGAAACTCGCAGCTGAAATAGCCCAACTGCTTTTCATTCCTGGCTCAAATTAGGTGGTTGGGGATGAATAAACAGATACAATGAAATGTCTCCAGCCAGTGGGTAAGAAGAGTGAAAACAGCCCTTGATGAAAGTCTAGAAGCCTGCATGGATGGATGCCAGGGATACACTGGCTGTTGTTTGGAGGAAGATGTTTTAGCGACAGACAGCAGAGTTACCTTTCTCCTACTCAGGGATGTGGATTTAAATAGACGATGTTTACTCAAGGGGTCTTTCCGTGATAGGAAAAATAAGCTCACAGCTTATACATATCTCTGATTAATGCAAACAGCATATTTAAATTTAATTACTTGGATCTTAAGGTGGGTTTTAGTCACTCTTTCTCAATTCAACACCCCAGCTCTGATTTGCTCTTTATCAAAGGTTTGTGCATTTTAAAATGCTGTCAAACATCAAAATTAAATGCTCTGAAGCACTAATGATATCCTTGTGATTAAGGGTTTTGCATCGCAGTTGCTAAGACCTCTGGTACTAATATTAATTGCTTTCTTCAACATCTCAAAGGGAGAGAAGGATTTCTCCTTAGGGACTTAGCAATTCTTAATGACACCAGGAACCACTGAATACTTTCTATAGACTGTTCTTATTTTACTATTATTCTTATAGTAGTCACTAGTTTACTAAAAGTTTTCACACATGTGAAGCAGGTTTGCAGCATAATCTATCAACTGGATTACCTTTGCTGGAGGTTTTTTTTTTTTTTTTTAAGTAAAATCATTTAAAAAACTCAACCACCAACCACCTTCCCTGGATCTATCACCAATATAAAAGCCTCCATTTTATCCACGTCCACACACAGTTTCTAGTTGTTACTACCTAAGTGAGCACATTAATTGTTTTGAAAACAACTAAGCGGCTGGGCTTGGTGGCTCACATCTATAATCCAAGCACTCAGGGGGCTGAGGTGGGAAGATCGCTGAGCGGTTTCAGGCCAACCTGAGTTACATTGTAAGAAAACAAAGAACCATCACCGCAACAAGCACTCAGAATGAAAAATCCAGAAACAACTAAGCAAAAGGTACAGAAAAAAACTTGACTGACCCAAAACTGATGCAGAATTTTTTTCTTATTTGGCAAATATATATATATATATATAAAACTAAATATATATGTATATATAACTAAATTTTCAACCAACATTTTTAGAAGAGATTAAATTCAATGAAATTTATTTACATTTAAATATGGATGATTCCTATGAATTACATTTATATTTCAAAATATAGGAAGATTGCATCTTTTCCACATAGTGATTTTTTTCCCAAGGGCAGTATAAAACAGGCAGAGCATAATGTTTATTGAATGATACAACTGATCTATGTTTCCAAAGATTCTGAGAATATTTTGTAGCACTAATGGCACTTCAACTGAATGATTCAAGTGCTAAGGCTCTGCGCAGGCTTTAACTCAGTCTTTATTTTTGGCTTATTGTATGATCAAAACTTTATAAGGTTGTGTTTTTTTTGTTTTTGTTTTTTTCCTAGAGAGATGGGCAGCTGATGATTTTTCAACCAACTCTTTACAGAGAGCATCAATAAAACTTGAAATAACAGAATGTAATATTATTCTTAACTTTCATACAAAGTGCTTGTGTGCAGCAATAGAAGGTGTTGGGATCAGCCCCTTTGGCTAATGTCCAGAGATGCGAGCCCCCTTTTACTTTAGCTGCTTACAGCTGTTTCTGGGATGGAGATTTCCAGCCAAGGCCACATTCCTAGATTCCTTTGTATCCAGGGTAGATCATATGACTGGGTCTGGGGCTATGGAATTTGGTTGAAGTAATTAGTTATTTTCTAGACTGGACTCATGAATATCTCCCTTGTGACTTTCCATTCTCTCTCATCTGCAATCTGCCAACTGGAAGCTGATGCCAACCTAGGGCCATCCTGGAGGCCCCATGGCAACTCTCCTCCCATCATCACCAACTAGATGTGACTTCAGCAACAAATGTTTTGCTGCGGCAACACACTGGTGGACAGTGAGGGTTTCAGCAGGTGCTCATTCAAGTGAAGTGGAGCCATTTAGCTAAAGAGGCATTTTTATAACAATGAACTCAAATGAAGTGTAGTGTACTGTGACCGACAGAAGATTGATCTGTGGTCTGAAGATACCAGAATGGTGTCCAGGTTTCTTCTGGTTCCTGGCCATGGATAATGGGCAGGTTCCCACTTACCAGTGAGGAACTAGAGCATGGCACCCCGGGGTGAGTAGAGCCAGCAGTAAAGGCTGAGCAGGGACACAGTCACAGCCATGGGTCTTCTTCCAACAATGGACTTTATAAAAGGAGAAAATACTGGGACACAAGATTAAGCTGAGCTTGTATTCATGTGAAATGGGAAAAAGACAGTGGGGTTCTCTAAATGGCTTAGGTGAGTTTTTCTTTTCAGAAAAGACTTAATTTAGTCATCATTGTACAATTAACGGCTTATGCAGTTGAAGACTTACACCATGCCATGTGAATCAGAGTTGAAGAGAGAATAGCAAATGAGCAAAAAGAACGTTTTCAGCCTTCAGCACAAGGTACTTGCACACTCAATATCTTTCTATCCTTAACGGCTCTTTAAAGTAGTTATAGTATCCTTACATTTCAGATTGGGGAACTCTAGCACAGAGAAATTAAATAATTTGACCAAAGCTATAAAAGGAGACCTAAAAACTCAAGTTCACCTGACTCAAAAGTGTATGAGCCTCCCTCCATACCACATGTCTGTAAGAACATACACACTGAACCAGCACTTATTATTAGGCGATTATGATGTACCAAGCATTATTCTAAATCTCTTGCATGAATTAATTCATGTAACCCTAAAAAAAAAAAAACAAACCATGAAACAGGTACTATTATTAGCCTATTTTATATAGGAGGAAAATAGTACAAAGAGTTTGAATAATTTGTTTGCTTCAGGTTACATCCTCTAGTTGGTGAATTTAAAAAACCTGTTTTAAAATCTACATTCTTACCCACCGATCTACAGAAACAGCTTATCTCTTTCCTTCCTGTTATGATTTCAGGGTGAAATGTCTCCCATAGGCTCGTGTGTTTGAACATTTCATTCCTAGCTGGGGGTTCAATTGGAGAAGGTTCTGGCATCCCTGGTACTATGGCCAAGCTAGCAGAAATAGATTGCTCTGGGCCTTGATGGTCAATCAGCTTCTGGTCCCTTTCACAGGTAGAGCTGACCCAGCTGCTGAACCTTCCTCACCATGATGGACCGACATCTCTCAAAACCATGAACCAAAACAAAGTTCTCCTCTGCTAAGATGTTTCTTTCAAGTATTTTGTGACATTGTCAAGGAAAGTAAGACACCCCTCTCTTACTGGTAAGAAATTGTATACTTGAAAGCTAAGAGACTTTCCTTTCCACAATAACAGCAGACACAAGCATGGAGTCAATCAATCTTCCCTGAAGTTACCTACATGTTAAGTTCAGGGCTTCCTAGGTACTGAAACCCCAAGATCCTTTAGATATTACAAAATAAAATAGTAGTATTTGGAGTTGGAGGAGAAGGATAAGGTAAAGAGCTTTGCAAAGCCTGACACTATTCTCCTATGCCTTGGTGACAGTCAAATGGGTGTTTGCTTTGAGGCAATCCAATAGGCTACGTATTAGAATCTTGTCCACTTTTCCTTATATGTGCACATATGGTAACAAAGAGATAGCAAGACCAATAGTGTGTACAGGGACAAATTATTACAATTATTATTAAAAAGGCTCATTCACAATCCTTAGTAAACTACCTGGGAGGGAAAATCTAATCATATCAAAAAAGATCTAAGTTTTTGCAAATTAGAGCTCTTGCAATTATGTAAACATGAACCACACACCAATCCCTGCTCCTGGTGATGAAGAAATGTAATATCATTTCCCTTTTAACAGAGCTTATCGCCCTTGTAGGCGTGGTTCTAGAGTCACACGTGAGTGACAGCTCACAGGAAATTCAAGAGGTCCTTGCTCTCCTCCCTCCCATATCTCTGAACACAGAGTGTGTCCTCTGTTTTGTCTGGGAGCTTCTTGTTTTACTTTCTGCCTGCTTCCTAAGAAATTTGTTGGCAGGTTCTGACAAGGATAGTCCAACGCTTGCCAACAGAAACACCATAGGACTCCTTGCGTGCATTTCCTGCTAAGTCAGCGTGCCAGTTTGAGGCAAACAGGAAAACAAGTCTTCCCACTGGGGGTCATTTATAAGAATTTGCCTGAACAAGACAACAGTTTTAAGATAAGAACACTGCAAACCTGGCAACAACAAAAGCACATAACTTTGTTTTCCTGTAAATGCTTCTATTAAGATAAATCTTCTCGCTGGTGTTACCTATATGGAAAAAGCATTGAGTATCTGAACCACTAGTTGAAATTGTTTCAGGCATGCCTTGGATGGAGACCCCTTGCCAAAGTCAAGTCCTCCACGACCTACAATGCCCTCCAACATTAACTTGGAATATGTAAGGAAAAGCTTCTCTTCTACCAAGCAGAAATGCAGCCAAGAGAGGGAGGGATTAACCGCTATACACCCAGGCTTTATTTCTTCAGTTGTCAGCTCCACTGGAGGGCTTCAGGCTTTCCAAGTCTGCAAAATGAAAAGCAGGGCTGTGGGCTGCAGGTTCGCTTTGTTTCCCAGACAGCTGCTAATCGTCCCGCTGTGTGAGGAGCCATCCAGACAATGCCACAACATTTAGCTTTCTGACATCCAGAGCATCTAGACCAGTCCTCAATTAAACATGTTTTAATCACCAAGCCTCTAAAAGACAGAATGATAGATACACCCAGTAAATCTTCCTTCTGGCCTTCTATTTCCCACACTCAGATTTTCACATTTATACACAGAAAAACTTAAAAGCCTAATCGAGAAACTGACCAATAAAAAGCTTTGCTCATTAATTTCTATCAGAGTCTTGATTTCCTATCTCTGTAAACCCTTTCAGAGGAGGTAAGGCATTGATCATACAATAAAAGAGCCTGTCCATTTCAATAAATAGATCTGTGTGGCAGTTGCCATCCTGATTTTTTAAAGTGTGATAACTAATTCAAAGGAGGGGTGTGTGTGGCTTTGCATATGGAGTGTGACTCCATGAGTCATCTCTGAAGTAAAAAAAAAAAAAAAAAAAACCCAAGAGATGAACTCAGAAAACCTCAAGGGACAATATCTTAATAAAGTTAATCATCTTGGACCAATGCTTAGATGGTGTCTTATTATGGATTCAAGTACTTGTAACAAAAGATCTTCTGTATTGACTATGAATGTCCCTTAGCTTCATACTTTGAAATTTATTTATTGTTATTTCATTCATTTGAGACAGAGTCTCATACAGCTCAGGCTGACTTCTAGCTTGTTATGCAGCAGATGATGACCTTGAATCCCTGATCTTTCTGTTGCCGTCCCCTAAGTGCTGGGATTGCAGGAGTGGATAACACCATGCCCAGGTCATGCTTTGAAATTTGTTGATGAAAGGATATCATGTTACTTTTTCATACTCATCTCCGTTTCACAAGGGCATGAAGAACTTTATTCTATTCTCCATCAAAGAGCATTATTTGTAGATATTGTTATAAATAAGTGACCGGACACTCAACTGCTGAACAAAGTAAGAGTTTTCATAGAGGGTACCTAAACGCTATAGTACAGAATAAAAAGAAAAACACTAATACACAAGAAGCCTGTGACTTCAGAGAAACAAACATTACCCATTCTGAGTTATTAGAAATCTTTTGACATTAGATTCCTATATACTCTTTAAATCTCTCAGGCTAATGGAGCCCATGAGAGACACATGCAGTGTTTACAAGGTGCCAGGCTGGTACCAGCTTGGGCAGTTCAATTCCTTGACTTTCAAAGAAGCCTAAATGTATCAGGAGCTATGCCCTCCTCATATCTGTCTCAGATGGCCTACTGTCTTCCAAGTTGAAAGACTAGGAAGTCAATTAGTGTCAGTTACGATGTGAACACCTGTCGACTAAGACCTGGACTGAGACCAGTTCCATTAACATACTCACTCATGGCTGCCAAATGGTTGGGCTTTGGACCACTTAGGATGTCGTCCATATTCAAAGAGGTGACCCAAAGGCAGAAAGGTCCAGAGTCCCATTAATCATCTTTCAAACCATCCAATTCCCCATCACATATATAACTGGCATGGGGTACCTACTTTTTCTAATGGTCATTTAAAAAGATCATAGGAGCCACTCACACAAGTCATGGGTGACTATAAATTGAGGGTCTGAGCTCCTTACCCAAAATCTTAAACTCTGAAACTGTTTCTTTAAGAACCCATCTTTCTCTCGTTGCATTAGAAACACATAGGGAAAAGAGAGAAAATATAGATGAACATTATTTGACATATAAGAAAGTACAACATGAAAAAAGGCTAAAGATGATTACTGACTATCTTAGCTACTTTCTATTGCTGTGATAAAAACAATGACAAAAATCAGCTTGGGGAGGAAAGGGTTTATTTCACCTTTAGCTTATAGCCCATCATGGAGGGAAGCCAAGGCAGGAACTCAGGAGCACAAACCATGGAGGAAAGCTGCTTATTTGCTTGCTCCCCTGACCCATGCTCAGTCTGCTTTCTTATATAACACAAGACCATCTGCCCAGGGATGACACTACCCACAGTGAACTTGGCCCTCCCATATCAGCCAACAATCCAGAAAATGCCCCAGAGACAGATATGACCACAGGTCAATTCAATGGAAGAAAGCCCTCAAATAAGGTTTCTTCCACCCAGGTGTGTCAAATTGACAACTGAAGTCATCTAGCACATTGACAAAGCCCTCCTGTCATAAGAATCATGTCAGTGTGACTTCCCTTGCAAACTGATGTATTCTCTGCCATTTGTAATCTTTCCAAGTCCAAATGTCACTTGACGTAGAGGACCATGGGTAAGAGCTGAGAATCGATGCTGAATGGATGATAAAGTGGAATGTCACCACAGAAAGGAAACAGGGAGAACTGCACAAACACTGGAGTGGCATTCTGAGACTGCCCATCTTAATCTCTGCTTGATTCCATACTATGGAAGTATGGTAAAGTTCTAAACACAGGGAATCAAAATACTCATGGGACAATACCTAGGAAGCACAGATGTCCATTTCACACACAGCCATCTCTCCTGCCCATTTTCTTGCTTGAGGTACAGCCAGGCACAATGAAGCCACTGGTAAGGCTATAAACAGCACCTTTTGAAAATGCTTCTCCTCCAAATGGTCACCACATGCTATACTCTCAAAACACGAGGCCAGGAAATGATCTTCCTGCAGCCCTCACATGTGAAAGTTTATCTTTCTGACAATTCTCTTAAAAGCTATGATACAGGTTAGGAACAGGAGAGTAATTTATGAGAAGGGATTTTAAGCTTGGGAATTGGCAACCATAGAATTTTTTTTTTTTTCCAATATGTGGAGCATCAGCCAGAAACGGAATTATGTGTGCCAGATAGTTTAAACTCCTACATGCAGTATAAGATCTAGGCGGAAACAACTGAGCTATTAAAATTTAAAATGTTACTAAGGCCAATAGATGTCTTCAACTAGATCAGTGCTTGGGAATTCAAGATAGCTTTTGTAGTCATGAAAAATAACAAAGAACACATTAGGAAAGCTATAACTGTTTCAGGTTTTTTTTTTTTTTTTTTTTTTTTTTTTTTTTTTTTTTTGTTTCTTCAGGCACATGGGTTCACAGCATCTCCCAAGGGCCTCTCTTTAAATACAATTTGCTGAAGTGTGAAATTCAGTGGGTCCACCTCTACCCAGGAGTGAAACCCTATGTACTGAAGGGCCTCATTAGAACAGCAACTCCCCTAGAAATAGTCCCTCAGCAAGGTCCCTAAGACACGAAGCAGAGCTCCAGCAAGCTGCGGAGGTTATTCTGTGTGGGTTTTGAAATGGAGGAGGAAGAGAAGACTCCATTGTGCCAAGGAAAAGTGCAGTTCAAATGTACTAGTGAGATTTCAAGCGCTTCTCCAAACAACACATTTTTATATTGGATAAAGACTCCTTGATTGCAGTGTCTGTGTCTTAGATCCATATGGAGTTAGATGAGTTCTATATATTGGAGTCAGTTTAAAATGAGAGTTGAAAACACCATTTATGCCATAAAATTCTCTGCCATTTTTGCTGCTTACCAGAAGACATGCTATTAACTTTCTTGAGGCAGGACTGTGTCATTTTTCTCCTAGCTTTTGGTATAAAACAAAGTAGTAAGAATTCATTGTTTTCTGGGACTAGAGAGATGGCTCAATGGTGAAGAACACTGGCTCTTGCAGAGGACCCCAGTTTGATTCCTAGTGCCCACATGGCAGCTAATAACCATATGTAACTCCAGTTCCAGGGGATCCAATGCCCTCTTCTGACTCTGGTGAGCTCTGCACAACATGGGTGTCCCTACCTATACGCCCGCAATACACTCATGCACATAAAATAAAAAGAATAAATAAAATATGTTTTAAAAGAGAATTCATTGCTTTCTACAACAATAGCCCCGTCTCCAAATTAGGTGAAGAGAAATGAGTTGACAGAAGTTCCAAGAATTCAGCATTGGAACAACACTTCCTAGGAAGTTCCCCAAAGCCACCATTGCCTAGGAAACCTACAGCATCAGGGTAGGTCCAGTGGCCGCCACACAAGTGAAGATTCCATCCATAACACTTGAGACCATCAGCAATTTTCATAGGGGAAAACAAAAAGTCCTTTGCTGCTTTACCAACGTAGAATATGCTTGCTTGAGTAAGCTTTCGGCTTCTTGTGTATTTGAAAGCCTGACTTGTTTCCAGGTCCCTTAGCTTTGGTTAAAATAAAATGCATGAAGTTGTGTTCCCATCTACCTTCATATACATTATGCTCAAAATACAGATTCATCACACACACACAAACACACACACACACACACACACACACACACACCAGAAGTTGATTCAAGAGGCAGATTTATTGTTTACAGTGTTATCCAGACAAATACAAATTCTCCAGGGAGTCTTTGTGAGACGCGCCTTTCAATATGTGTTCTAATGGATGAACCTTACCCAAGCTTGCTACACATTCCTGGCCTGTTGGTGACAGATCGTTATTTAGCCCTCACTGAGAAGCTGAAGCTGCCCGTTAAACTCTTGCTTATATGTCCAAGTCACAGACCATAGGGTCCTAGATAAGAATTGTTTTAAAATAATCAATTCTACAAGGTTTTTTTTTTTTTTTAAGTATGAATCTAACTGCCTGAGAAATCTGTGCATATACAATATCATTTGAAGTTGTAGATTCAAAAACTGCTAGAAACTCTTCTCCGTTTTTCCCTTGGTCCTTCCCTCAAGAGCGAAAGCAAAATAGATGTTTCAAGTCACTGTAATTTTACCCATAATATATTTTAGAAAGGTTACATTTTAGCAAGTGGTCCTTGTGTTTTGTTATAACAAAGCACAAAAGACAGGTCAGTAGAGAACCACACTGTAGTTGTATAAGCTAAGCCTTTCCAACATATCAGATAAAGGACTTTAGTGAGTTGTTTTCCAGCTCTGTGTCTACCAGGTGGCCATTTTGCTGGCTGTTCAGTCAGATTCTCACAGCTCTCCTAACACTGACCCTCACACACGGGAGCAAAATGTCAGTGATAGTTCTTAGTAAAAGTCACCATGTTTCGCCAGCAGGTGACCACACTAATGTGTGGAATTATCTCAGTGTCAGTGCCTTTTCCCAATGAAAGCTAACATATTCACCAGACAGGTGACCACAATAACTTGTGGTCTATCTCTCTTTTGTTACTATTGCAGACTTGGGGGAGCCTTGGAAACTGCCAATGTACTTCTGGCACAAGCAATGTAGGCGAAAGCAGGTTCAAGCGTTGAGGATTTAGGAGGCAGGGGCACACTGCAGCAAAGTTCATTAAATGAAAGAGGTGATTTCAACACTAAGTTTGCTTTTCTCAATAGATTAAAAATCTAAAACCTTTTAGGTGGAAGTTGTAGAGTGATGATTTTTAAGAAAGTCTAAGAATCTTAGGTCTGTGACATGTATACAAACAAGAATTTACTAGACAGCTTCAGCCTCTCGGAGTAAGTAAGGATCTACCACCATCTACCTGAAGACCACATACAAGATGCTCTTTTACTGAATTGTCATACCATGGTTCAAAGGAAAGGTCTATACCTTTGGGAGACACAGGCAGGGATTTCAATTAGTCCCTGAAGACTTAAGATTTTTCAAGGCAGGATTAATACTGCAGCATGGCTTTTAGGTTTTCATGGCGTTTAAAGGAAAATAAAACCTGTTTAAAGACATTGGCAGGGGGGTAATGGAAGCTTTGATAAAGTTTCTCTGCATCTTTTCATTAAGGTTCAATTGTAGGCTGGACTGTGGAGTCCCCTTAGGCTACTCTGAGGAGATAGTAATTAATGTTGCCAGTTGGGGGGACACCTAGGTAGTTCAGGGTCCACCTCAAACCCTTGCTAGCCCCTGCTCTGTCCAGTTCTCATCCTAGGCCAGGCATTTATTTTTCACATCTCTGGATAGCTTCTCTAAAGACTATACGAGCTGGCAGAGGGGTTCAGTATAACAAGCACAATATTGAGAAATGAGAAAGGAATTAGAATTAGACTGCCAAGTGCACTCAGGTCAGTGAATTTCCCTGTTCACAGATGAACATGTATGTGTATTTATATAGGACCAAAGAAAATGGAGTCAGGGAAAACAACATTCTCATTCTTGGATGTATAAATAAAACCAATGTCCATTTTCTCAAATGAAATATCTGCCTTTCTAAAAAATGCCAACTTTCACTTATACACAATGATTACCACCAGGCTGGCTCTCTAGACGCACCATTTCTCTGAGCTGCTCAGTCAACCTTGAAGTTGGATAATTTAGTAGATTGCTTTGGAAGGGTCTTCTTTTTTTTTTTTTTTCCTCACCAGGACTATGGTACCAACCCTGAATACAAATCCAGGAATCCTGGTTCCTAATTAATCAGTATGCTTACTAACTATATGTAGTGGAAGCAACAATATTCTATGGAAATAAAATCCTTTCAGAATTAAATTAAAATCAAGAGACGGTTCCTTTAAAAAAAAAAAAAAAACTTATTCTGGCTGTAATATACATGTCATAGGCACTAGGAACTAAACCAGGGGCCTGTGGCTGTACCAGAGATGTTAATGAGAAAACCACAGCCTGGCTCCTTGGAAGCCCATTGTATGCTTGCTCAGGCTTATAATTATCCAAGCATAAAGGACTCTCAGCCAGCCACAACTTTGGAGGCCCTAATGATTACATACCAACAACCAAGGATGCACAGACAATATTTCAGTACAATCTCAATGGGATTACTTTACAGTCTGTTTGAAGGATTTAAAAATGTGTGTTTCGGAAGAGTTCATTTAGAAGACTTCACTAGCTCCAACATTTTTTTTTTTCTTCAAATTTCTTAGGGGTAAGGGAAAAAAACAAACAAACAAACAAACAAACAAACAAAAAAACCCATGATTTACTGAAGATCAAAGCAAATGGGATATCAGCGAGAAGAAAATATGAACAAGCAGACAGAGTACATGATTATTTAAGAAGAAAATTACTGCTAGCATCTGAGACCCAAAGCGTTAAGAGTGCAAGCTTCAACAAGAACCAGGAGTCTTCAAAACGGCTCAGGGGGTAAATGTTCAAGCCTGTGGAACTTAGTTCAATCCCCAGAATCTGCATAAAGGTGTAAGGACAGAACTCACTCCACAAAGCAGTCCTTTGACTGTGGCACAAGTGCCCACACATACATACCATTATGCATACATGCATACACACAGTAATGATAAAATAATAAAATGAAGAGAACCAGGATACAGCTGTATCAGAGGAAAGGAACCTGCTTCCACATGATCTATTTAAATGTGCGTGTCAATGAGAAAAGAATTTTTGTTTGTTTTTGTTTTGAGGCAGTCTCCCTGTAGCCCTAGCTGGCCTGTTCTCACAGAGACCCACCTGCCCCTGCCTCCTGAATGCCCAGATTTTGGGATTAAAGGCATGACTACCATGCCTAGCTGGTTAAATTTTTCTTAACAAACTCAAAACATCTCATTAATATAGTGTCTTGCCAAATAGAAAAGCTATTTCCTATGGACTAACCAGAGTGCTAAACTGCGAACACATCCTTTGCCTGAAGCACGGTTGCTCACAAGTGAAAGGGCCATTTCAACATCTCAGCCTCCCTTCTAAGGATTCCCTTTTCCTGATTTCCTGTGCCAGAGCAGAAACCAGCAAACCTTTTATTTTCTTGTAAAGAGCCAAAGAGTTGAGTTTACTGTGGGTCATTCACTCTGTTGCAGTTACCAAGCTATGCTTCTGTGGTGGGAAAGCTCTCCTACACAACATGGGAACAAAGGACTGAGGCTGTATTCCAATAAAACTTTATTTATAGACACCAAAATTTGAATTTATGCATGTCTGAATGTCACAAACTATATTCATCTTTTGGTATTTTCCACACTTTAGAAATACAAAAGCCATTTATAATAGATTATTTGAGGACAAGAGACAGTAGGAAACTTAAAATAGCAAACGTTTGTGCCTGACAAACATCAACGAGGTTAAAGAAAAGCCTTGGTCCTGAGCTCATTTTATTTGAGCTTCGTATTCCACCATAATTCTCAAAAACATCAGAATATGCTTTCTGCCTGTCTCTTTGATCTCAAATCATACTTCTGGCCAACACCAGTGCCACCTCTGCCTCTCACACTCAACTTCCAGCCGGATTCATTCTGCCTTCTGACCTAGCTTTTCAACACCCTTCATATTAGGCCAAATTGGACTTCCTGAACTCTTCCTCCCTCTTCCCAAATTGCCTTAGGCAAACTTATGCAATAATTCCCCTTGTCTGAGAACTGTATTCACTTTAACCAGGTCAGGGCAGAATGTTACATAGGAAAACTAAGGACCTTCATATGACTCCAAAACTCTGTTCTTTTTGCTTTTATAATTTTGAATCTCATTCCACATACTTTAATCACACAAAAACCATCTCAGCCCCAGACCCCAGAAAATCTAGCTCCTTTATGCGGGTAGCACATCACCTAAACCAAGTGCTTTAAGATTTTCCCTTCTCCCACCATTTCCCTGAAGCTTTCTTCTTGCTCTCTGGAAGACAGGTAGCAATTATACCCAGTGGGGATGAGAATTCCCACTGCTCTCCATTATCCCACTCAAATAACATAATATGTCTAATTAAAAGATGGCAGAGAAAGAGAGATCAGGACTTACCAGTGGAGTAATAACAGACAGTGTGCCTCTTGTACTTAGTTATTTTCTTTTCTCTTCTTATTACTTTGAGTTTATTAAATTTATTACTATTTGACAAAGAGTTAACCAGTCTGTTTTCACTGTAAATAAATGTGTTAATCAGCAAACCGGTATCAAATAACTACCACTACATGTGGTACAATGGCATTGGAACAAAGTGTCATGCCTCTCTACTGGTGGTATAGTTTCCTTAACTGTGTAACCCTAGAGAATAGTGCCAGTCTAACAAGCAGTACCAGTTTACCTGGCTACAAAACAGCTGGGAAAGGGCTCTGGAGAGGTCCCAAAAGTGTCCTTTCATCTGCTCGACTGAGAACAGAAAGTGATTGCTTATGTTTTCAGCCTGGAGCAGTGCAACCAAGTCACAGGGAAGCCTACCTCATGGGCTGTTAAAACCAGTCCAAGAGAATTCTGCTTGGCTATGGAGCCCTTAGGAGGTGGGCATTATTGAAAAGCCCATGTATCTGGAAAATTGGAACAGTTTTGCAGGCTTAGCACCACAGCCATTTTGAAATTATTCTGGGAGAGTGTTCTAGTCCATTGTAGGCTATTTTGCAGGTTCCCTGGCCTCTATACTCATTGGATGTGGCAGCATCCAAAAGAATTGTCAAGTGCTGCCAAATGCCAGGTGTGATGGTGGGGGTGGGGTGGGGTATGGTAGGCCAGAGAACACCCCAGGAGAACTATCCCAGACATAGAGGCTATTTCCCCTGCTATGGCAGTATGAGGGGATAGAGCGAGGGAGGCAGAATGTTGGGGGAATCTGAGAATTATGCTGAGACATTTTAGAATTCCTTCCCACCTTAGGATTCCCCATAAAGTTCATTTCTGAATGTTCTGCTCCAGAGTTCAGGCCTAGAAGATCCAAGGTCATGGTGTAGCTGTAGCCTTGAAATCTTAGAATTTATGAATCAGAAAAGGTCTGTGAGAACAGGTAGGTTTAATTAACTGTACAATCTACCGAATATTTGAATGGTACCACGCTCAAAGTATTACAGTGGTTGTCACTATTGCTGCCAAAGAGAGCAGTAACCAGATCTCCCCGGCCCTAAAGTAACGGAAACAGAGCTACGGGCAAGCAAACATCCAAAGCAGATATCAGAGCTGGAGAGACCCGATTCCCCTGAATCAGTCCCTGGTCTCTACACATGTGCCCTGTGTCTCATACCCCTTCCCTCACACATACACCTTACACAATGATAATAGATAAACAAATATATACGCACTTTGAAAAATGGTTGTTGCTACCTGTGGATGCAATTCTGGGTTAGTAGAGGAAAACACAGGGGTCAGGTTAATAATGATTTAAAACACATACCCCCTCCCTCACAGCATGATCCAATCTCGAGATCTGGAAAACCAGGCCTGGGGAGGTCGGGAGAGGCACAGAAGAATCAACTCAGCAATAATAATGCTGGCTGCCGTCACAGCATTTTTAGGAAAAATATCACGATTCTGTTTCTTGGCAAGAAAACCTTGTTTCATTTACATGGTATTTCTCTCTCCTAGGAACACATCCTGTATTCATTTGCCTGAGATGGTCCACTTAAGTCAAAGTAAACCAAAAGAAAGCCATCGAGAAAACAAATCACTCGGCAGTTTGCTTACCCATTTTTCATAAACATCAAGACTATTTCCTAAACAAAAGACAGAATTCTTGCTACAGGATGGAAGATGCAGGAAACCAAGTCTCAATTTGTTCCTTTGCCTGTCATGAAGGATAGGAACTCTGGGAGGCGCTCCTAAGAGAATATGCCTCAAGCTTTATTGTGTTAGAGAAACACTCAGACCTCAGGCCCCTTCCCACCTCTCCTTCAGAGTTCTTGGCATGGAGTTGGAGGAGGACGACATCTCATTAAGACTTTGAAGTGTTAGGGCCTCTGGAACTACTGTATCCTCTAAAAGTCCCATCACATGCTTTTGTCCTGCAGGGCTCTTGCATCAGCCCACTGGGCAAAAGATAGGTGTCACTCCAGCAAGTCCTTTTTGGCCCAGATATAGAGCTCACATCAATCAACTCATCACCAATCAAGTGCCAGACACTCTGATTTCCTTTATCTTTTATGTCAATTAGTTTTGAACCCAAGAGGAGAAGAAAGGGCTTCTATTAGACCAGGGAGATGCTGGCAAGTCGCATTTGGGTTCAAATGGTTTGCATTTCCATGTGAGAACACAGCCTGTTCACACACCTTCCATAATGAAATGATCAAAGCCCAGCTAAACCCAGATCTCACATCCTTTCCTCTCACAATGGGAGACAGGCCAGGCTGAATACATGAGCACTGTTAATTACCTAATAATTGTAAAGGAAGGGATTTCCACTCTAAGGAGATTTCTCTGTGTTATCTAGTACTCAGATGAATAATTTCACCTTCAGCTGTTAACTTCTCAGGCATGGTATGCATTCTAGGGGGATGCGTACTTGTTTTGATTTTTTAACACACTATTCATGAGAGGGCGAAGAAAACATGAAAACACAGCAAAGATGGAGAACAACTCTGGCCTCTGGGTGATAAATGCTAACATCCATTAATTCTATGTATGTCTTATAGCATGAACCATCATTGCCTACTGAGGTCCTTAAGGAATTTAATTTAATGGAATGTTGGAACCAAATGCAATTAGAATATAATTGTGCATATGTAAATATGCTTAGGGGAACTTTGGTAGAGCTGATAGCTGCTATAGTCACCCCAAAATTGGGCCTACATTATTAATTCTCACTATTATGAAGAAAGGGCTTGTTAATCAAAGATAAACAATCCTAGTGATTTTGAATTAGTGAGCTTCAAAGTATGGCGGGATAGTGGTGAGGCTGTGGTGTTCACAAATGTAAATTCTCTACTGAGCAAAATAGTTGCTGGCCAGCCTCCTAGGAGGTCTCCTTATTGAAAGATTTATTTTTAATTTTGAACAGCTTCCCAGCATCAACCTCCATGAAAATTAAAGTAAGATGGAATTTTGTCCTATTAAGCAAAACTCCCTGCAGGATTGCTCAACATGGCAGAGAAAAAAAATACCTCATTGTTTCAGAAGAATTACCTGTCCACTTCTCTGCTACATCTAAAATAATTACACCTACATTTTTCATAAAAGATTTGACACTTTCCTCCTTCCCTAATAAATTCCTTGCACATGTTCTTGGTGTGGAGGATTTTCAGCATACCTCCTTTGTGCTCTTTGGACCCTCTGGCGTGGTAGGGTTGACATAATCTTTTGGCTTGAGTCCTTAAGTACAAGAAGAACCATAGAAGTCTCTTCCCTAAAACCTGTGGAAGTGGTCTATCCTCAGCAAATCTCCCAAGGGCCTCCCTCTGCCAGAGAATGACTTCAGAACTGACCTTGTTCGGATGTGGCCTCAAAAGGTCCATTCCTAGTTTTAATTTGATTAAGAACAGCAGTGCCGTGACTCGTTGGAGGATAACTGAGAAGGTGCGATAGAAGCGAGAGGGCTGGGAATGTAGCTTATCCTACTATGCAAATGCACAAGGTCTTCGGTTCAACTCCCAGCACCGAAGGGGGTGCTGAGGCGGGGAGGAACTGAATGGAAGAATACTGATTGGTCACAAACCAGATTCTACTGGAATGCAGACTGTTCTGCTCATGCTTTGGTAATCATGGTGTTTTATCTGTGATGCATGTGTGTGCATACATACATACATACACACATGCATACACACCAACACACAGATAAATAAATAACTCTTTAAAAAATAAAATAAGGGTCTGGAGAGATGATTTAGCCATTAAGAGCACTCTGGCTGTTCTTGCAGAAAACCTGGTTTGGGTTCCCAGTACCCACATGGCACCTAACAACCATCTCTAATTCCAGTTCCAGGGCTCTGACATGAGTGCACTTATATACATACAATACATAAAAAACACTCATACACATAAAATAAAAATAAATAAATCAAAAAGAAAATAATAAGAAAACAGAGCAGCAAGTATGTAATGTACCCGGGAGTGACTCAGTTCAGTAACGTCCCCTAGTTTTCCGATCACACACTGTCTTAGTCTTTATTTCATTTCTACCGCCTGTGCAGGACACGTCATACAGCTGTTGTCCAAAGAAACACAGCATTCGCTGAACTAACAAATGTCTTCCTCCAAATCTTCTGTATTATAAAGCAGCTTCCAAATTTATAATTGTTTGTACTTTGATTTCAGAACTTTGTCTCCATAAACATTGTAATTATAGAATAAACAAGCTCTAATTCCTACCTGCTTGGTTGGTTGTCACAGTGACAGACACTGACTGGTCCGGGCTAGGGTTATACTTGGACACTCCATTCACTGCCCAGATCTCAAACGTGTAATTGGTGTGCGCTAGGAGGTCAGTGATGGAGACCTTGGTGCTCTTGAGGCCGTTTTGCTGTGGGGTGTAGTGAACCCCACTTCCACAGGGCCGGCACTTGCTGGGGTCACCAGCTCCACATTTCTTGCAGACCACGTTGTAGGAAATGTCCTGCCGGCCACCCGTGTTCTGAGGACTGCTCCACTCCAAGTTCACCGACGTCTCATTGACATTTGAAATCAAGTTGAGGGGAGCAGATGGAGGGCCTGGGGGAAGAAAAACATAGCATCACACCAAGAACCGAGAGCGTCTTGGAACTGCTCAGCATTTGTATTCTTCTCTGCAGTTCTGGGAAGGAAGGCAGGCCCATTTGGCAAAGAGCAAAGAAAGCCAACAAAAAGGAGCCTTTAAAAGAACAATATGATGGAAGCGGTACACGTTGGTGTCATTCTCCTTCCAGTGCAAACAAACATGCCACTTAGAGACATGAAACCACTCTACAGCAAACGGGCACTCAGCCCAGCCTTGCTCTCTCAGTTGGCAGCAAAGCAGCATAACTTAACTAGGTCCCTATCTTATCTTTTGAAAATCAGTTATACAAATGGGATTCTAGTTCCCAGGGCTGTGGTGGGACCCTGGAAATGTAATACTTAGAAACCTCCTTTGAAGACAAGTTCTGATTCCTCAGAAGAGCACATCACCGAAAGCATTAAATGATCAGCACTCTACAGATATGCCTCTATGGCTCAGGATGCAGGGAGAGTTAAGCCACTTAAGGGTAATTAGTAGGAACTGGTTTAACACGGTTGCAAAGATGTCGGAAGAGACACAGAGCTGTTGAGATCAGGCCAGGACTGACTGTCTACAACTACCAGATACCTCCCTCTAGCCCTTAAGCACAATAGAGCTGTACCAGGCTGTTTAAAAGAGTGTTCAACCCACTGACATCAAAGAGTTTCTGAACTATGATGGTGACTGTCATGGAAGACAAGGGGGCCTGGTTGCTCACAGCATCACAGGTACTTTAGCGATAATAACAATGATAAAAAGGGAGGACTATAGACCCTTTATCCAAGAAGCTGTCAGGTAGAAGACTGAGACCAGGAGAGGGAAATTTTGTGCTCTAAAACCGAATTTCAAAATCTTGAAAGATGCCATTACTCTAATGAAAAATATTTACTCAATGTGACAGTTGGAAAGTCAAAATAAGTTTTCATGAAAATTTGAGGTTTCTTGATCACTATATATGTGTGTGTGTGTGTATATGTATATCTTGATCATTATATATAGTTAATCACTATATATAGTTGATCAACTATATATATACATATATGTGTGTATGTATATATACATATATATTCATATTCATTCCTTTATTTTGGAATGACCGCTTTGAAGGGAATTTTACATTGGAGGCCTGGATGAAATTGACGCTTTACCCCTTCAACCACAATGCAATACCTGCTCCAAAGTACTCATGTAAACCCAAGGGGAACAGGTAGCTATGAAGAAAGAGCCAAGTCACATTCAATATTTATTACTTGGCTTGCAGTGATGAATGAATCCAATAGAGTTTGGTGGAAATGATTGTATGAGAAATCTACTCTCTTTCCGTCTTACAGAGTTTAAGTGAAGATGTTGTTTTAACAACATAAGCAGCTTTTCCCAGTCTCCCCTTGGGACTAATTATTGACAACAACTCTTAAGACCTATTCCCTGACCTTCAAATCTTAAGAAGAAAAAAAAAAACTATAAAAATTTTTGTAAAACTTGAGACTAGAGAGATGGCTCAGCAGTTTAGAGCACTGGCTGCTCTTGCAGAGGACCTGGGTTTGGTTCCCAGCATCAACATGGCAGCTAACAACTGATGATTAACTCCAACTCTAGGGGATCCAACACCCACTCTCACTTCCTCAAGCACTGCACAACACAGGTGCACCTACATACATGCAGACAAAACATGCTCATACAAACAAATAAATAAATATTTAAAACTATTGTAAGATTTGCATTAAATACCGGTAAGTTTACCTGACAAAATCCTCAGAAACATAATATAAATTTCTTCATTTTTAGATTTCAAGACTGAATTTATAATCTCTAACATAGTGGCTGGAATAGACTAAGGATGAATAAATGGCATCTGAATGTGTCAATGGAGTTGTTTAAAACCTCAGATTCTAAGAGCCAAATACAACGTTAAATGTGAAAAGTTAAATGTTAAAGATAAGGAAATTGAGATGCAGTAAACACAGCAGATAATAGTAAAAGTACATGCAATATAAACCATAACAGAATCTAAAATCCCAAAGTGCTGTGCCTTACTCTGGGTTTATTTCTGCTTACCAGGCTGATTAAAAAAAAGAGAGACACATGTCCTAAAGCTGGACTGTGAGTGTGCATCTTTAACTCCAGAGTCTGTGAGTTGTGCCATCGGTCATTACTAGTTCATGGCTGATGCTGGCCATAGTCTGGTTCATAAATTGGGTCAGCCACTGGTTCTTACTTTGCTGTGACTTCCAGAGCCAAAGAAGAGTGACTCTGAAATCCATTAACCTCTTTGCCAAGGTTCCTGGTCCAGTTTCACATGGGAAAGTGTGACACAATGAACCAAGCGTTGCAGAAGCAGAAAGTCAGTAATTAGTATGTAGGACGGGGCACGGCAGTGTCTAGGCTGAGAAGAAATGGAGCAGAAAACTACACGGTCACAGGACCCAGAGATGTAACACTGCCACGTGGAAAGCAAGATACAAAGATGAGGCAGGATCTCGGAATGGGAAAGGTGAAGTTCAAGTTCAATGCTGCCTCCAGGAATGGTTTTAAGAATGGCACTGCCTAATATTTTATGTTTTGGTTGTGTGAGAAGGAATGTAGTAGCAGCTAGTCCATAAATCGACTTTGGCTATCATATGATAAAGGAGGCAGTGAAACACAGAAATCTCTTACCTAGTATAATGACCACACTGTCCTACAAGGACTTGGGAAGGCATGCATGCTTTTACAAGCTAAAATCATAATGGCTTTTGTCTGTGGGGTTGTGGTTTCTTTTTTACAACTCTTGCCAATTGAGAGGTGACAAGTTTGTAACAAATGGGTTCCTCATTCGTAGTGAAGGGCCACTGCTTCTTCAAATGGAAAATATTCTCTTAAGACAAAGGGAAAAAAAAAAAAAAAAAAAGGACTTGCACACAGCCAAAGCCAATCTAGAGCTACGGTTACACTTAATGTCATCCCACAATTGAAAAAGAATGCAGGCAGGGTTGAAGACATTGCTCACTGGTTAAAAGCACTAGCTGCTCTTGCAGAGGACTCAAGTTTTGTTCTCAACACACACATGATGGCTAACAATCATTAGTAACTCCAGTTCTAGGGAATCCAACATCCTCTTCTGGCTTCTGTGGGCACTGCATGACATAGATGCATTTATATACATGCAGGCAAAACACTCATACACATAAAATAAAAATAAATAAATAAAATGTAGAAGGAAGCAGGCATTCTGAGTAATATGTGCTCTCATTCAATAAATGCAAGGCAGCTACAAAGAAAGAAGTCTGAACCTATTTTCTCTTTCATTTATTTAAATAAAAACTATATCTGGTATTTAGTCACAATTAAATTTCTGATACAGCAACTGCCTTCCTCATCAGAAAAATGCCCACCTTTAAGTAAGTCTCCAATTTCAAGTAGAGTGGGGCTTTCTGTATCCCTGAGCCCCACTTTCATAGATCTAATCAACCAATACCAAGTACTGAGAAAGGAATTACATCTGTCCTGAATAGTAGCAGCCTACTGCTATTGTTTTTTGGTTGTTGTCACTGTGTTGTCATTGTTCCCTAAGTAAAATGTTATGACCACTTAGCATTGCATGGTATTAGATATAAGCACCCCAAGGAATATTTATTTAAAATATACAGAAGGATGGGTGTAGGTTATAATACTAGATAAAGGATAAGACCACTCAGATTTTTGGTACCCTTGAGGGTCCTAGAGCCAATTCCATATGGATACTGAAGGAAATCTACATGGTTTCATACCAAAGAAAGATAACTGTACCACATGCTCAAATTTTCTAGTCTTTCTGTCTGTGCCATACTTACTGAGCACACATTCACAGCAGATAGCTCCAGCGTCACCATGAGGAACAAGATGTGTTTTAGCAGCTATCAATACTGGCCCGAAGGCTGCCAGCAAGATCCATCTGTGGCTCCCCATATTAGTTCTTTGTTTCTATATCCTTTTTCATTGATGGTGGTTGGTAGTTTCTCACTACCCAGATGCCCACTCCACATCTGTTCCTACCATTACCTGTATCTATATCCTCCTCAAGGGAATTGATACTCTGCTTCCTATTGTCTACCATTATTTCTTAATATCTAGTTCAAAGAAAAAGCACAATACACATTTGAAGAGGGTGGATGGGCAGATGGATGGATAGATGGATGGATAACCACTGAAGTCCTTTAGTTTAACATCTACTGTGAAGTATGTGAAGGAACACAGACTTCCCTCAGTTAAAACTGCAACAGTCACCTTTTGGCACAAGGTACATTAGCACTAAGCCTGTGAAGGACTATCTCAGTATATAACTCCTTTCCACAGTTCAAAGCGGCTGGAAAAGGTGGGAAAGGCTATGTATCAAATACCAATGATGACTTCTCTGGGAGGAACTATAGTGTCATTGTTTATTTAACAAATATTTATTGAATGTAATGTTTTTCACCTGCTTTACAGGACAAAGGAACAAAGTACCTCAACTCAGTTTGATCCCTTTGTGACAGTTTCCTGGATGGGGGGAGGGTTTTAGAGGAAACAGAAGATGCTAAAGGTATCTAATTAGGAAGCATGCATGCATTGGATGTATGGGTAAGCACCCTGTTCTGACCTGTTCTTACAGACTATGTGATCAGCCACTACATCTACGAGTTTAAAATGTGATCTGAAAGCTGGAGAGGTGGCTCAGTGGTTAAGAGCATGGGCTGCTCTTGCAGAAGACCCGGGTTCAAATCCCAGCACCCACATGATGGCTAACAATTATTCATAGCTCCAGTTTCAGGGGATCCGACGCCCTCTTTGGGCCTCCACAGGCTTTGCACAACACAGGTACACTTACATACATGCACGCATAGTACTCATACACATAAAACAAACATATAAAAAATATTTAAAATTTGGCCTGTCAGTAAGTGCTTTGTCAAGCTGGCACCGGCTACTCCGGCTTTTCTTCCTCCACTTTGATTTCAGGTGATGCTTTACCATGAAGCGAGAGAAAACTCTCTGAAGGAAATTAATTCAAACATTTCCACAGGAAACTTGGCATTTGCCTTTATTAGAACTATAGTTCCCTGTCCCCACCCAGTTTAATTTTATTTGTATCACTACATTAAGCCACTTTTAAATAAAAAATAACCAAATGTGGAAACGCATGTAAGGACAAAGACATTCCTCCTTTTCATTTGAATTGCACTTGTCAATCTCCCCATGCCAAGCTCGAGTGTCTTTTCTCTCTGTATCCCTCAAGAATGGGGCTAGCTGGGGCTCAAGTACTAACTCGGCAGTTAAGAGCACTGACTGTTCTTGCAAAGGACCTTGCATTCAGTTCCCAGCACCCACATGGCAACTAGTAACCACCCATAACTCCATTCCAGGGGAACCAACACCCTCTTCTGGTTGTCACGGGTGTGCACGAATTTGGTACATTTACATACTTGCAGCCAAAATATTTATACACACACACGAAAGAATAAGTAAATAAAAATTTTTAAAAGAATGGGGCTGGGGTGTTAAACTGTTTCAAAGTTTGCATGATTCCAATACCCTTCATGGTTTTAATATAATTTAGTGGCAGATAATTGCTATAGTACCAGAAACAAAAGTCAAATGCAATAACCTTTAATTTGTCAGTAGGGCAGGGGTCAGCATTCCTTCTCTGTAAAGAAATTTTACTATGTGGCCACATAGTAAATATTTTAAGCTTTATGGGCCAGATGCTTTTGGCAACAATGACTCAGCCCTGCCTTAGCAGCCACAGACAATATCTCCAAATGACTGTGTTCCAAGAAAACTGGTCAAGAGGCAGCAGTTGAAATTGGCCACAGTTTACCAATCATCCCTACAGGGAACTCAATAGGAGTGAACCACCCTCTTCCCTGGAAGATTCTCTCTGATATTACAGTTCCCCTCATAGGCTTTTGTGTTTAAGCACTTGGATTTCATCTGGTGGTACCATTTTGGGAGGATGTAGACACTTTGGGAGTAAGGCCTTCCTAGAAAAAGTGGGTTGCTGGGGCTGGGAGGGGACAGGGGGAGAGAAGCAGGCAGGAAGATACATTATGAGCTATAGCCTGGCCCACACTCCCTGCTTCATGGCTGCTGCAGTGATGTCATGTTCTTGCTGTCACAGCCAAGATCCACTCCCACGCCTGCTGTCCATGATAGACTGGTATCTCTTCTAAACTCTCCTTCCCTTCCTTAAGTTGCTTCTGACAGGTATTCTGCCGTAACCACAGTGAATACAGGTACTCTCATCACATTAGACATAATTCTATGGATTTAAAGCACAGCTTGAGCCTACATAGGATTTGATTTCTAAAATGCGAGTTACAGCTAAATTCATTGAGAAAGGAATACAATGCACGGAGTACGATTTCTCACTGCACTGACAGAGTTGGGCAATGCCCTTCTTGCCATTGTGAAGAAATTAAATGAACATCCATTTCCTTCTGTGGTGTGAAATACTTTCCACATCACACAGCAGGTACTGGTGAACGGTGTTACAATGGGTAATTATTGTTTTCTTGCAGAACGTCAACTTGCATTCAGTTGACAGGAATTGGACAGTAAGAGGCCTTGAAGGAATTGCAGCCAAATTATAGTAGATACAAAGGGCTATCCCAGTGTACCATATCACATCATAAAACATTATATCTATGTTATATTATAAAAGGAGGCGCCATTCCCCTAACCAGGCATGCTTTCTCCTAGGCGGGGGGGAAGGCAAGTGTCTGGAAATGAAGCACATTATCCAAAGAAATACAATGAATGTGACAATGAAGAATGGTAAAATATCCACTGTAGAAGAAACAACCCCACATATCCAAACTCCTCTCCCTGGATTAGACTAAAGTTTATGCCTTGATCAGTTTGGAGAACACACTTGTTGGCTCCTGTCAGGATTTACAAATATACATGAACTGTGTAAAAGCTTTAATAAGGCTCAAAACCTACTTGTTAACAATGAACCTGGTTATTAATGTGCCCAGTGTGAGGTATGACCACGGTGTGAACTACACCATGGAAAGCTGAGGTTCATATACCAATACTTAGTATACTCTACCCAATCCCTATGAACTGAGAAATAAATGGGCTTCATTCTTAAAGGAAGCAACTGGAATTTCATCTATGATAATTGCATTTGGAAGTGGATTTGGCAGAAAAGGGTTTCACACACACACACACACACACACACACACACACACACACATACACACACACGGAGTACCGTGTTAATATGAAAATTCTATTTCTCGTGACAACTGAAATTAAAGTGCTAACAGATCCAAGACTGAATGGAACATATACACATACATACACACACACACACACACACACACACACACACACACACTCCAAGATCATACTCTGTTAGCAAAACCTTAAACATGTCACTAAAATATATTGGGTATGGTATCTTTGTCTGGTATCACTGGGCTCTTTGATTAGCTGGCTCTGTGGTCCTGGGTCCCCTCTGCCAGCCATTCTTGTGTATTTTGTATAAACGAATCCCTGTCCAGACTTAATGCAGGCTGCCAAATCATCTTTTTATTTCCTTCCCGTGAGACTATTAGTTTTCACTCTTATTTATTGGCTTACTATTATTTTTAAAGTGTATGCACATGTGCATGTTCATGTGTGGATGAGAGAGAGAGAGAGAGAGAGAGAGAGAGAGAGAGAGAGAGTGTGTGTGTGTGTGTGTGTGTGTGTGTGTGTGCACGCTTGAGACAGAAGATGAACTCAGGAGTCATCCCTCAGAGATCGTCCACCTTGTTTTCAGACATGGTCTCTCATTTTGCCTGAATAACCAAGTAGACTGAGCCGGCTGGCCCGCAAGCCCCAGGAATCTGCCTATCTACCTCCTCATTGCTCGGATTAAAAGCACATGCCATCACAACTGTCTTTAAAATTAGGTTCTGGGGATCAAGCTCAGGTCCTCATGCTTGCTGGGCAAGTACTTTACCTACTGAGCTCTCTCCCCAGGGTACGGTTTACTGTTTATATTCCCATCACAACATGCGCTCTAGGAGAACAGAATTTTTTTTTTCTTTTTTGGATTATGAGATTATTCCCAGTTCTTAGAACAATGTCTGGCATTTAGCAGCTGCTCAGTGCAAATCTGCTGACAGTAAGTGATGGTTCCTCCATCCAGTCCAGTTCCTTCATCAGACCTGTCACTGCCATAGCATGTGTGTATACCACAAACCTGAGCCAAAAAAATAAATGAATAAATAGAAAGGGAAAAAAAAATCTCATGTTAAAATGTTAGAGAAAAAATTCTAGTCTGCACCCAAGGCAAAGAGACAGTTGACAGAAGAGTCAAAGTAACGGGGCTCCTGTGGGTACAGTGGCTTCCAGAGTCATTACAGATTTTTAATACTTAACTGATTTTTAATCACCATTTTAAAATTCAATGTCTGAGCCATGAAATTAATTTTGGAAGTAGCAAGGAACATCCCCCAAGAGCATGGGCAGAAATGTAACTCTTAGCATGATCAATTTCTTTAAATGCAACTGTCACCTGCTAAAATACCAAGGTATGGGGAGAGGCATTATGTAAGGAAGAGGCACCTTGGGACTCAAGTTCCATTTCATAAGGCTTCGTTGAGCATAAGCAACTTTTGGACCGTCAATAATACTTCAGTGTCTTAGCTGTAAAGCCCTTCAACCCTTCAGATAAGCTTTTGTTGTTAATCTCTCCAGCTGAAAGACAGGCTGTAAGGCAGAGTAAACAGTTGGGGTGTGTAGGTTTGCACTCCGAATCCAAGCCTCTGCTTCCCCCCTGACAGCTGTATATGTTGCCACTGCTAATTGCTCTCTCCCAACCCTGACTGCTGGGTAGTTTACATAAAGACTGCTGTCTGGGGATACCTCTCCTGAGATATATGAACAGTGCATAACCTTTTATCACAGCAGTTTATGTGTTTTAACAATGAATAGAGCCAAGGCAGCGCTGTCCATTACTGAAGGGCCGAGCCGTTTGGATTCATTCATCATTTGTTGCTGTCACGAAGACGTCTTAGCTTCCCAGAGAGGCCAACTTGCTGAGATTTTGCCAACGTCTATTCTGTTATTTTTTGTTTTGCCATCTTCCTCTCGGGGAATCTGTCGGCTTTTCTTTCCTGGGTTTGACAATGTGTTTTGTTTCCCTATATGAGAAGACTGACTATGGTTGAAATTGAAGTGCTTTACAAATTCTCAGCTATATAGAAAGAAGGCACAATAAGTATTCAAGACCAAGGGAAAAGTAAGGCTGGGCCCTTAGGAATCAGCTAAGCTGTGCACGAGTGCCTGTTTCCCACAGCACTTTTTCATTTAAATTTAAACCCATAATAAAATCAAACGAAAAACTTTCTTAGTAACCTGATGACTATAGAAAAAGTACTATAGAAAAGCTAAGCAGGCTGGGGAGACAGCTCAGTGGGTAAAATGTTTGCTCTGCAAGCTTGAGGAGCTGAGTTCAGATTCCCAGCATCCACATACAAAGCAAACATGGTGGCACACGCATATCTGTAATGCCAGCACTGGTGGAGAGGCTTAGAAGCAAGTGGATCACCAGGGGATAGTCTGACCTGCCAGCCCAGTTGAAAGGTGACCTCTAGCTTCAGTGAGAGACCCTGTCTCAAAAAATAAAATGGAGAGAGATAGAGGAAGACATCTGTCATTGGTCTCTGGCCTCCACAACTGCACACACAAATATGTTCACATACATGCCATACACGAGAAAGAGAGAGATAATGGATAGATGGTAGATAGATGACAGATAGATGATAGATGATAGAAGATAGATGATTGATTCGATAGATAGATGATTGATAGATAGATAGATGATAGATAGATAGATAGATAGATAGATAGATAGATAGATAGATAGATAGATAGGATAGATGAGCAACTCAACCAAATTAACAGAGTTGGTTCAAGTGTTTTCAGAAATTCAAAGTCTGAGGCTAAATGATCGATCCCCTTAGCCCCTCAGAGAGATAGAAATGAGTTAACAAAAATAATGAAGCTTAACTTTAAATTCTTTTTTGGAACAAAGTGGAAGTTTCCCAATTTTATCAATTCAGTCCAGAATTGAATTTTTCTGAGTCACTGCCCTTCAAGAGGATGGCTATCTAGGCTCACTTTTAGAATCGTGCTCTTGTCTTTTGGGCCTGGCTCCTACCTTCTATGCAATAGAGCAATTAGGAGTTTCTGATAAAGGTTCTTTCCCTGTGGAAGATCACAGGAGGAGGGCAGAAGGCTCCATCTTCAGCTCATCTTCTGCTGGGCCCTAGATAGCAGGTGGATCAGGACCGAACACTAAAAGTAAAATCAAAATGCTGATCGCAAAGAAGATTCTCAGTTTTCACCCCAGGGGAGCTGGAAAAATGTATAATTGACCCTGTTTCAAAGAAGCATGCTGTGCATAACCAGGGTATGGCTTCACTGAGCTCTGTCAGAAATGCCATCCAGAAATGATGGGGCTTGGTGGATGACAAGCCACTCTTAATTATTCGTGAGGGTAAAGAATTGTGATAACCTGGCTAAATGGCACTGGCAGATTATCTGAGCCTTTCACTTGAGCATATATTAATGTTCTTCACACCTAGGCATTTCCTTCTCAGATCTACACTGCACTATTTATTCCCCTGCAATACAAAGTAGGCTGGAGAGGACAGAATTCAATGAGATGATACCTGATCTTTATGAAATATTATGACACTTTTAAATTTTGCAAATAACCAATTAGAAAATGATCAGTTTATCTAGTATCTTCTATTCAGCCCACTGGTGATTTTTCTCCTTATATCTTCCACTTCCTCTTCCTACTTATATTACTTATTTTATCTTATGTGGGTGGGTGGACATGTGTGGAAGCCAGAGGTCCACCTCACCTGTTGCTCTTCCAGACCTACCCATCTTGTTTTATAGGGTCTTTTATTGGCCTGGGGCTCACTGATAAGGTTAGGCTCACTGTCTAGAAAGCCATAGAGATTCTTTTGCCTCTGCTTCCCCAAAGCTGGGAGTGTATTCACCCCCTGACATTTTTATATGGGTTCTGGGGATTAAACTCTGGTCCTCATACTTGAGTGGCAAAAACTATCAACTGATGGTAATCTTCCCAGTCCCTCCCTCCCACTATCCCTAATTGTCTGCATGGAAAATTCTGCACTTCCTTCCCTAGAAGCTTCTCCTAATTGTCCTTACGATGCAGAAAGGCAATGATTAGGGAAGAAACAAGGATGAAGTTTATTCGCTAGGTGATGTCAGACCTTGAACTGCTGAGCAAGCAGCCTATAAATGGAATGAGAAGGCTACATCCAGATCACCCCAATGTCTTGTGTTGTTTGATCAGGGACAGTCACATTAGTCCGATTATCAAATGACTGACAAGCAGTAGAAACATAGGGTCTGAACTAAAATCCAACCACTCCATCTGGTAATGAAGAATTGCTGTCTCAATTTGTGTTCCAATGCTATCAACAAATGGAATGCAATACTAACAACATTATTGCCCTACGAATTTGATACATGACATGAAGAAATTCCCTTGGGAATCTTGGAATCCAAGAGTTTTCACACAAATGTGTTCATGAAAACAATTAATTGTACGCATGATAAACTGGCTAGAGATTACCCAGTGGACATTCTGATCACTCCCATTAACACTTGCAGGATTCTGTCTTCGCTCTTTTACTAAAAGATCCTTCATTAGCAAGAGCTGCATCTTCACCCGGCTGTTCATATACTGCGCTCCTCTCCACCAGTATCTTATTATCAAGTCACAACTCTAAAGCAAAAAGCAATATGCTTTTGGCTGGAGGAGGAAAAGATGTAGCTTACTTGAAACCAAAGGCTGCCTTTTATCCTATGGTTTATACATCAAAGCCTCGCTCTAGACCATCCCTTCCCCAAATCCTTTAGCCAGACTGCTAAGCATGTAAATCTTTGGGGGAAGAGAATTGAACTGAACATCAGGGGCACCTTCAAGAGCTTGTTTGAAAATGGATGTGAGATTCCTCAAATTAAAGCACTTTAAGAAAAAAAAGAAAGAAAGAAAAAAGAAGAGTCTCTAGTCTCCTGACCTTGGAAGCTAGTAAGGACGATGTTATTTTAATTTGCATTCCGATTTTAACAACACAGTCACACAGCACCAATGGGATCGACATTGGGTTTCCACTGAAGAGTCTCATCATTTCATTATGGTTCATTATGTTGATAACTGTCAGAAGACATTAGATTCGAGGACTGTGAGTAACAGAAGCGCGATGGTAATTTTAAAACAATGCGCTTTCTAGAGGAAATACAGCGAGGCACACTAAATTCAATTAGAAAAGGCGAATGTAAAGACAGAGTAAGTGATATTTCCTGTTTGGAGCTTGGCTACTTCAACTCCTCGATAACCCCAACCTGCAGAAAGCTTTCTTAAATCGAGACCTTTCGTCATAGATCTTGGTAAATTTGCTCTCCCGAGCTTTGAGCTCTTCCAGTATAAATTGTTTTAAAAGCTGCAATTTTAGAATATTTTAGGCCACTAAGTATCAATCAATCACTCTGTTTGTTTGGCACAGCTGATGGAATTATTCAAGACCGTGGACTCGGGACAGATCTGAGAAGGTCCTTTAAGCTGATAATCAAAAGTCATAATCTCTCATCTGCAGAGCACTCCTGATCACTGAGCGCTAATAAGTTTCATCAAACAAGTTAAATGCAGAAGCTCAAGGACAGATTTCCAATAGAAAAATATGGAAAGCCACTTTAGAAATAGTGCTAAGCAAAGGCAGCAAAAAAAAAAAAAAGTGTTTTTTTTTTTAAAAATCTGTATTTTAGACATACAATATCAATTACTACTTTCACAAAGTATTTCTCTAACATACTTTGGAATGCAGTAGGAAATTGCAAAGTTACCTTAAACAATCCTGGCTCAGTGTCCTAGTAGGAGAAGAAAAGTCTGTCTCACTACAAAAACTAAACCTTATAAGCCCCTCATAAGCTTTCCTGCTCCTGTGTGGGACCACCCCCCACCAAAAAAAAAAACCCAAAAAACTGAAGATCTCCAAGCCATGTTCCGGGAAGGAAAGGGAAATGCCAGGAGAAAGGGAGCTGGAAGGAGAAAGGGAGCTGGAAGGAGAAAGGGAGCTGGAAGGAGAAAGGGGCTGCTAACTGCAGTTAAAGGATATGAATTTTATTAATAAAAACAGTCATATCAGAGTCAAACATGGGGGCACATGTTAGAACCCCAGGATTCCAGAGGTGGAGGACTACGAGTTCAAGGTCGTCCTCAGCCAACATAGAGAGTTTAAGGCCAGCCTGGACTACAAGAGACACTGTTTCAAAACAAACAAATTAAATAAATAAATAAATAAATACTAATAAATAGAAAAAAAATCCTTGCTAAAAAATGACTCATGAACTCAAATCATTCTTCAGCTTCACTGGTATACTGTGTGTATAAAGAAATGGTCTCTGTCTACGGGCAATATTGCCAGAAAACCAGGTAACAAAGGAAGCATTTACACTTCTCTGTCTGACAACAGGTATAGTAGCAGCTCTGAAAGAAGAGAACCACAAAAACCAAGACCAAAAATATACATAGAGGTAGCATTGCTTATATGACCTCAAGTCTCAACCTCATAAGGTTGAATTTTTTCTGCAGAATGGAGACAAATGATTTCCATTAAGGGAAAATGTTCACAATACTTGAACTACTTTTCAAGAGTTTCCACTGAGCTGAACATTGCAAGATGAAAGAGAATCTCTGGGTGTGCCCCTCCATCAGACAGAGAAACTAGGTCCTCACTGCCCTAAGGACAGTTGGTTCACTCATCAGTGCTATGGTCACCTGAGAACCTGTTAGAAATGCAGAATCTTGGGCATGACCTCTGTCCTACTAACCGCTAAGTAGCTTCCATGTGACTCCTTCCCACACTGATGCATGTGTGGGTACTGTTCTGGCCAGATGATTCTAGCAGATCCCAGCTACTTGGGATGGTAAGATAGGATAAGTTTGAGGCCAGCCCCTGTAATTCAGCAAGACTCTGTCTCAAATAAAAAGAATAGAGTGTCTTAAGAGGACAACTGTTGCCTATCATATGCAAGGCCCTGGGTTCAATTCTCAGAAGTAGGGAAGCAAAGGAAGAGGAGGAGGAGGCTGGGGAAGAGAAGGGGGAGAAGAAAAGGGGAAGAAGGAGTGGGGGAGAAGGAGGAGGAAGAGGAAGAGGAAGAGAAAGGGGGTGGGGGAGGAGGGCCGGGGAGGAAGAGGAGGAGGAGAAGGAGGGGTTGGGGGAGAAGGAAGTGGAGGAGGGGCTCTAGAGTCTTATTTGAATCAACTATGGGCTATTTTTTCCCCCACACACTCAGGTGATGCTTGTAGTGAAACATCTCAGTCCATCTGAACCATTAAGGTAGCCAGAGACTGTGTCAAAAGTCTTCCTAAAACCAACGTTTATTCAATATTAAATTTTCTTCATTTTTCCAGTGGTGTGAACTTTTAGGCATCCCCTTCTAAATTAGCCGATGCTACCTGGTCTAATCGTTCTCCAAGCGAACAAAAACCTGATTTTACAAGCCAGCGGAGCAGAGTCTCACTTTGGCTCGAAGAATGAGTCTCAGAGAGTGTTTTATTTCTTCATTAGTGTGCCGTCACAGTGAGCGATCACCAAATGCGGGGCTGCATGAGAATGCTGGGGTTAAAGACAGCATAATGAACAAAGAAGGTGCCCGATTATCATGGCTGTCAGCACAGGGGAATTGGGTTTGTCACCTGGTTTAACCAACTGGTAAGAACTGATTAGGGACTGGAATCCTTTGAAAGGATCTCTGATGTTTATGTTCCTTTCTATCTCCACAACTTGTCAAGAGAATCTGATAAAGCCGGGGGTGGGGAGGATTTGCCATTGGTATATCTGAACAAGAGGTTCTTTGAGAAACTCCCACTGTCTCGTCTATTGAGCTGTCTGTCTACCACGGCACTGTAGAATAGAACTTTGTGTGAAGTCAGAAGCATCTATGGCCATGCTGTCTAGCAATGTCTGCAGCAACCCCATGTGACCACCGAGTCCTGGAAATGTGGAAGGCACAAATGAGAAACCGAATGTTACACTGCATGCTCATTACTTCACATTTAATAGCCACATGTGTCTAGTGGCTTTGTATTGGACAATGAGTATCCACTACAGGAAGGGAGCGAACAGGATTCTAAAGTCCAGGTCCTATCCTGCTCCCTCATCCAATAACACAGATCTCTATCAGCAAAGCGTTAAAAGCTTCCTTGAGTACCCTTCTCTCAAAGGAGGGCTTATAACTAATGTAATTAATAATTCAAAGTGAAAAGAACAAATGAAACAACACATTTGGGGCTGGAGAGATGGGTCAGCCTTAAAAGCAACAGCTGTTCTTGAGGATGATCTGAGTTTGATTCCCAGCACCAACATGGCAGCTAACAACCGTCTGTAACTCCAGTTCCAGGGGACTCTTCTCACCTCCATGGGCACTGTACAACATGTACACACGTGTCTACCTGCAGGCATACACTCAAACACATAAAACAAAAATAATAATAAAATATTTTTAAAAGCACATTTAACTGTGTAGAGTGTGATCTCCACCTTGACAGTACGATAGACCTCTGAGTCCTACTCTCAGAGATTATGGGGTACAGTGTGGCCACCAAGTAACTTAATTGCGTAGTCAGGGCAAAATCACTGAAAAAGAGACAGTGAGAGGCACTGACACCTGTTGTGGAGGTGGTTTGGCCAAAGCAGTGACTGCTAGAGATAGTAAGACAGACACTTATTAGATTCCTACCATGTGTCAGACCTTTGCAAATATGTTTCTTAAAATAGCCCCAGGCATAGATAGTGAGAATCCATTTCATAGATATGGAAATGGGGCTTGGGGAAATTAAACACTCAGTATTACAAGCTGGGTTAGTGCTTAGAGCTCTGGCTGGTGAGGTAGTTTCAGGACTTGCCATGAGCACTGGTCCCTCTTCACAGAAGCCTTGGGGAGCAGGTCAGTGGGCGTACAGTACCACTGGCCCATAAGCACCATGCACAAGACCTCAGAGCAGAGAAGAGCAGAAGAGAAAGGAACCTGTATGCTTCACGGATCCACACTGACCTTAAATCACAACGCCAAAAACCACAACTGGTCCTCTTTAAATATATAGAATGCAGTCTTAGAAATACATTCAAAAGTCACATCAACTTTTAAATATTTGGTTTCATTCATGTGCTAAAAATCAGTTTTCTTTTTGTTTTTGCATCCCCAGTATAATTCTGTTTATTCTTCCAGATATACAAAATTCCAAGGATTCAACTACCACATCAGTATAATGCATACAAACAACCCAGTCACTCAGGCATATTGCAGTCTCTGGAAATACCACACATTCCCAAGCAGCAAGGGACAGTAACTATATTGACACATAGTTCACTAGACTGCTAGACAACATGAGATTAAAAAATACCCATGAGGGGCTGGAGAGATGGCTCAGCAGTTAAGAGCACTGACTGCTCTCGCAAAGGACCCCGGTTTGATTCCCAGCACCCGCATGGTGGCTACGAGCTGTCCTTAACTCCACTTCCAGGGGAATCCAAAGCCCTCTTCTGACTTCCATGGCATTGCGCGACACAGGTGCACTCACATACATGCAGGCAATACACTTATACACATAAAATAAAAATAATAAATAAAATACTGAAAAAAAAAAAAATACCCATGAAAGCCAGGCATGATGGCACATACCTTTGACCCTAGCACTTGGGAGGCTGAGACAGGCCAACCTGGTCTACCTAGCAAGTTCTAGGCCAGCTGGGGCTACAGGGAGACCCTGTCTCTAAACGACAAAAATATAAATAAATAAATAATAAATAAATAAATAAATAAATAAATAAAAACCCATGTGCTGAGTACGGTGGTGCAAGCCTTTAATTTCAGCACATGAGAGGCAGAGGCAGGTGGATCTCTGTGAGATCAGGGCCAGCCTGGTTTCATAATAAGTTCCAGGTCAGGTGGAGCTACAGGGAGGCCCTGTCTCAAGGATATCAAACAAGCCCCCCCCAACAAAAAACCCCAAACAACAACAAAAATACCCATGCCATCCGAAGTAAGTTTTCTGACATTCACAGCACAGCTATGGAATCTCTGTGTAGAGTGTAGGTGGGCTGTGTGACACAAAGGGTTCTTATCAAAACATCAGTCCCCCTGGGCATGGCAATGCCTGCCTTTGATCCCAGCACTTGGGAGGCAGAGGCAAGCGGATCTCTGTGAGTTCAAGGACAGCCTGGTCTACATAGTGAGTTCCAGGACATCTGGGGCTACAGGGAGACCCCGTCTCAAAAAGACAAAAAAAATAAAAAAATAAAAAAACAAAAAAAGTTCCAGACTGGTGGAACTAACCTTCTTAAATGTTTAACAGACATACTTTGAGGCCTATACTAATTTGGTCAGAGGGACATAAAGGACAGTTTTTGCTCCTTGCCCTCCTAGGTTGACTAGTTCCCCCCCCTAAAAAAAAAAAAAAAAAAAAAAAAAAAAAAAAAAAACCATCAGTCCCAAATATTTTCCCCAAAGTTTGCTCTTGTGCCCTAAATTCCCACAACAGCCGTGTGGTTAGTGGTGGGACAGAGGCAGGGAGTTTATAATACTTAGGTTAGGAAATGAAAACTTCAAGATTTGACAAACTCGACAGCTATGCAGAATAAGAACTCAGTCTAGGAAAGGCATGAAGAGGAAGTGATGAGGAGACCCTGGCTGCTGTGTTCACACCTAAGGCTGGGCCTCGGTTCCCCTTAACTCTGGAGGTTTATACTTGATCTGGGAGACTGGGCAAGAGAACCTTCCAGAACTAGAAACTGTAAGTCTTCAGAATATGCAGCCCTGGCCCTGTGAGGAAGTGTGGTGTGATCCAGGGCATGTACTGGTAACATCTCTGAGCTAGCAGTTGCCTTGTCTTCAATATGAAGACAACATCTACCTTATAATTCAGTTCAATGTGGGTAATGTGATCAGGCTTGTTACATATTACCTAGGTCTAGTTTTCAAACTGGCATTAGCGTTAGTCATCTCTTACTATAAAAGCCAAGACAGAGGAAATAACAGTTTCAGCAAAAGTTAGTGATAGACCTGACACCTCTCTCCTTGCTCCCTTTGGGGGTGATTCTTGATTGTTCTACAATGAAGTTGGGCCTCATAGCAGCCTAAACTGCTCGAAAATCAGAAAAGGCTTCTATGTTCAGGGATGCTGTCCTTAGGCTGGTCCAGATGGAATTTATAATGATTTAAGAACAAAATAATAATAATCATAATAACATTAAAAGCCACATTAGAGATGCACACAACCAAAAAGACTATATTGAATGCTAATAATCCTAAGGGAAATGGAGATAGAGCATCCCTAATCCAAAATTTCAAAGTTTCAAAATGCTCTAAAATCTGATTCTTTCTGAGCACAGACGTGACACCCACCATAAGGGGACAATTCCATAATTGACCTCACGTGATAGACTGCAGTTAAAACAGACACTAAAAATACTGCATGAAGTTACTATCAGGCTATGTGTATGTTTATCAAACATAAATAGTTTTCATGTTTAGACTTGGGTCCCATTTGAAATGTCTATGTAAATGTTTAATAAAACCCCCAAATCTCTAAATGTAAAGCTTTTCAAACCAAAGATACCCAACTTGCTCTTCATTAGTTCCATTCTACAGATGGAGAAATTCAGACTTTAGAGGCTAAGCAGTCACTCAGCTAGTAAACTGGGCTGGGAAGCAAGCCCCAAACTTGTAAAGACCTTGGTGCTACACTCTCAGGCTATGCCCAGAAAGACAGAACACATCTAATGCAAAATCATAGCTGAAATGCCCAGGGCCCATCAGTCCTGCCCTGGTCAAGGATGTAGCCATTGCAAGGTCTGATGAAAAAGAAACACCCAGTGAACATCATCCAAATAAAATGAGAGAAGGGGTTTCTCTACCTCACTGCACACCACACATAACTACCCCGTTCGTTCACTAGCCCAGCATTTATTAAGTGCCTAACATGAAATAAGCACTTATTAGGGTCCTGGCCTAAGTGTTATGAATACAAAACTATGAGAAAAGAGAGAAGGGATGTAAAAATGACTGAATCAATGACCTCGGCGCACGCTGAGCAGTCACCTTACAGACTGAAACCATATTCCTACACCGTGCTTTCTACCTGTTTCTCCTGTGCTCCTTAAGCTTCCTGGAGTCCTCCATGCAACCATAAAGCATTTTATAAATTCCATTCTCAGCTCTAATTACACTGTCAGACAACCTCAACACTCAAGCTCAACTCCACAAAGTTGTCTGTTGGCAGCTGTGCATTTTGAACCAGAAACAGTGAAAAAGATTCTTTCTTTTCAAAAGCATTTCCCCTGCTATGATAGAAAGAGGATGCGTGCTTGGTATCTGATTTGCCCCCTGCAAGGTTATCCTGGGAGAAGCCCTGGCAGGACCCTGCTGGGTGGTAATGAAAGCTGCTGGCATCGCAGAGACAGGAGGCACCAAACTACTTACGGGTGCAGGGCATGGAAGCGGCGTCGCTGTCAGCTCTGAAAAAGCCTCGGTCACAGGTGCACGAGGTGGCTCCTTCCCAGACAGAGTAGCTGTGGGGTGGACACTTGGCACATGTGGCATCCGTGGAGAGAGCCTTGTAATATCCAATCTTGCAAGCTACAGGGAAGGAGGAAAAGAAAAACGAACAAATATAAACCACCGCGACAGCAAAGCAAAACAGGAAGGCATTTCCTTGATGGCAGGAAGGGAACTTTCCTCATCTCTAGCAATCACCTGGGTTGAGATGGAAGCAAAGCAGCCCAAAACGATAATCGGTGGAGACAGGGTCTCATGTAGACCAGGATGGTCTCTGTATAGCTGAAGGTAGCCTTGAACTTCTCATCCTTCTGCCTCTATCTCCTAAGTGCTAGGATTATAGGCCTGTACCACCATGCCCATTTTGTGAGGTGCTGGGGAATCAAACCCAGGGTTTTATGTCTGCTAGGCAAGCACTCTTGTGGCTGAGCCATGTACCCAGCCCATAGCTACTCTTTAAAGGCCACTTACATGCCTGGTTAATTGAAAAAAAGCCTCCGCAAGATACTGTCTTAAAACTAGCACTATCAGGTACAGCCCAGTAACAGCTCCTTGAAGTGACTCTAGGCCAGCAACCCATTATATGTATTACTTATTCAATCCTTACAGTAACCCCTTTCCATAAGCGCTACTATTATCTTCCCCTTAGAAATGAGCAATTCCAGCTTCAAGCAGGTAATTGCTAGCATAACACTGCATCTGGTAAGTGTCAGCAGCCAGCTTTGACCCCCTAAGTGTTCTGCCCCCCAAATCTGGACTCTCTGCCACTTACTTTGGACTCTGAGAGTGTGACTTTTATTTAATCACCCAGGTAGAAGTGTGTCCAAACAACAACCAAAAAAATTGTCAGTGGTCATTTCCTAATTATCGTCACAAAGAGAATTAAACTGAAAACGCAACAAAAGCATTCAAGTAAAGAAGAGCGCTTGCAAGGCATGACCCTTTCCATTTCGGGATAAAGCAATAAAGACTACTAAAGACAGACTCTCGAATAGCATATAGTAGGTAGTTTATTTTAAAATCAGCAGATATTCCGTGTTTATCTTCGAGTTCGTGAAACCTTTCTGTATTTCTCTGCCTCCATTTTCAGCACCACCTGCAATGTGCACCCTGCAATGTCACCCCACAAGAGGTAGGTGCAGTTCTCTCTGCACCTGACATGCTTTCCATGACCTCATCTTTATAAACATCACACACTGACACTAAGGACTACTTTCACTAATATGGAAAAAATCCAATAATGCTATGAAACCTCATCATAAAAAATAATTAATAGGGCTTTGCTCCTTTTCCCCCTTTTTCCTCCCCACAGTCTTCATGATCACCTCCCAAACCTATCCCAACCTGAAATAAAAACTGACCAGTGCCATCAAGTATGAAGCTCACAGATAAGAACACAGAAGGTATTCTAGAATGGCGGTGAGTTTAAAAAGCAAGCGAGTTACCCACAATTTTCCCAGCATGATTTGCTCTCCAGTCACTTCATCATGTACTTGGACTGTGTCAATTCTACCAAACAGCCCAGGCTGGAACAAGGAGCCACTGCACATTTTCCACCAGCCTAACCAGCAAGAGACCAACCATGGTAGCCATCCAGGGAATTCTCTAGAAGGAATAGATCAGATGAGACACATACACACTGGGTTCTCTGTGGCGATAAAGGCCACCAACAGCAGCCACGCTGGCCCCTGGAGCATTCCCACAGCTTCCTGCCCCTCTCTCATTCTGGTCCATCCTGTTGGCATTTTCTTCATCATCTCGCATCATGACAAGCGGAAAGGGAGTTTAGCAGATGCTCAGAAAGGCACAAAGTTACTTCAGTCTTATTAACTAAAGTTGTTTATGGAATTTCCTTTACTGAGCCAAAACTTTACGGCTTGTGGAGCACCGACAGTAAAAGCACTCAGAGATCAATCTCTCCCTTATTTGCTTTTGGTCTTTCACTGGACCGAAGCATCTTAGAAAAACAAATTGCTCCAGTGGCTGAGATTTATGTGTCTCCCAAGTTCATATGCATTGCATAATTAGATAAGGTTCAACTTGCAAGGTTCTTTTTGGTCATGCTTTAGATGGCCCTAGGGTTTTCGTGAAAATCGGCACCCCAGGCTTCAGCAGGAAGAAACACTGAGGGTCAAGCCTCACAGTCCCACATCAAACACTAAGAGCCCTGACCTTGGGACACAAACTCCCTGGGTCCCACCTGCCACTCAGTGAGTCACAGTAGACAAGAACAACTTGAGGCAACTCATATCAGGACTTCCAACAAGGCACAAATTATTTTTATGTCTTTAAAACAAAAATCTGCATGGTTAATTTTTTCCTTTGGGGGGGGCGGGCTCAGCTGGCCTGGAACTCACTATGTAGACCAGGCTGGCCTTGAACTCATAGAGATCTGCCTGCCTCTGCCTCCTAGGTACAGAGATCAAAGGCTGGGATCAAAGGAGTGTGCGGCACCACTGCCCCACAACCCTGGCTTATTCTTAGACACTTTCATTTTATACAGCATCACCATTTAAAATTGCACAGTATGAGTACAATGTGTGGAAATTGATAGAAATTAGCCAGTAACCACATTCAAAATGAGGCAAGAGGAACTGGAGAGGCCTCAGCGGCTAAGAGCATGTGCTGCATTTCCAGGAAACTCAACGTTCAGTTGCCAGCACCCACATGACAGTTCACAACCACCTGCAATTCCAGGCCCAGGGACTTCAACATCCTCTTCTGGCCTCCATGGGTATGCATGCCTACATGCAGTGCATATATACACACTCCGACACACACATATACAGAGAAAATAAATAATTTTTTTGACAATTATCAAGGGGAAAAATTGTCATTTCTGTGATTTCTATTCTTACTAGACAGCTTGTAAATACAAAAGTAAGCTCAAGTTCACAAAATCATATTGGAAGAATGTGTTCCAATTTTCATTGTACTTCTTATGTGAATTTAAGGGAAAATGAATTTGCAAGTTAATTTTTTTTCTCCTTTCCCCTCGAAGCTGGTATTAATATATTACCAAGGATAAATATATGTGAATTCATTTGGGAAATACAGAGCTTTATACCAATTTAGAAAATTGAAAGCCACTGTTCTTTTAATTTCTTCCTGCTTTTACAAGCACAAGCAAAAAATACAGAATTGTGACTGTGCTATTTGTGGCAGCTCTCCCTACCCTTAACACATTCTTTTGTCTTCCAACTACATTAAGACCATGTTATTAATATTTCAGAATTCTTAGAAAGGCTCTTTCAAAATATCGTAGTGGTTTTTCACACACACAGCCATTTTGCTGCCTACATTCAAAATGACCTACTAAACTGATGGTTCCCTAACATTTCTTTACTCTGTAGAATTCACGGTCTTCCAGGATTTAGTGCAGCCTGCATTTGTTCATTGTGCACTTCCACTAGGTTTTTTATTCTAAACAAAATTCCTTGGAAAGATCTACTTGGCCTAACTAGCACTGACACGTTATTATTTCCTACCATTCTCTTTTGGCTGAGTATCGCCTCATTGTAACTTTGAATGTGAATGAATTTATAAGCAAATCTTCAAGAAGCATCTCTCTGCTGTATCTGTCCCTGTGAAGATGCACAGGTCAGTACCTCCCAACAGTTTCCAACTTGGCTTTCTGACTGTACCATTGTGGAAAGATCAGTTCACATCAGCAAAGCAAACTTTGCATGGAAATCTCCTTAGGTCTGCCTTAGTGACTTCTTTTTTAATATTTTATTCATTATTTTTATTTTTTATGTGTAGAAATATATTGCCTGCATGTGTGTAAGTGTACCTGGGTCTTGCAAGGTCCATAGAGATCAAAAGTGGCATAGTATCCCCTGAAACTGGAGCTTCAGCTAGTTGTTAGCCACCATGTAGAACAGTCAGAGCTCTTAACCACTAAGCCATCTCTCCAGCCCCAAGACTTCTTTATCCTAACATAAAATAAACATGGAGGATGAAGAGGAAAAGGAAAGAAAAAGACAAACTTTTCATCAATTCACCTACAACCATAACAAGGTTGATTTGAAGATTCTTCACTGAAGACCCTTTGTGGAATACATAGTTGTAATTGTTTTTGGTCAAATACAAAGACGTTTGTAAAGCTAAGGTAGGTCAGCAGAAGGCCTGGTGGCCTGGCACTTAGGAGGATGGGACAAGAGGATTGCCATAAATTCTGGGCTACTTTTACTAGATAACTGAGATCCTGTCTCAAACAAATCAAAAGCTAATGTAAGTTTTGGATTATTCATCATTGTTATTTTTTAATGAAAAGATGGAATGCCCAATGCAATGAACTCTCTTGTCTCCTCTTTTAAAATATTATTTTGTGGGGCTGGAGAGATGGTTCAGCTGTTAAGAACACTGGTTGTTCTTGCAGAAGACCTGGATTTGAATCCCAGAACCCACATGGCAGCTAACAACTGTCTATAACTCTAGTTCCAGGGGATCTGAAAGTCTTTTCTGTTGTCTGAGAGCACTGCATGACACAGGTGCACTTGTCTACATGCAGGCAATACACACATACGCATAAAATGAAAATAATAATAAATAAAATATTTTTTAAAATTTTGTGCCAGGTGTGGTGGCACACACCTTTAATCCCAGCACTCTAGAGGCAGAGGCAGGAGGATCTCTGTGAGTTCAAGGCCAGCCTGGTCTACATAGTGAGTTCCAGGCCAGCTGGGGCTACAGGGAGACCCTGTCTCAAAAAGACCAAAAAAAAAAAAAAAGCTGCACACAGCATTTGGGAGACTGAAGCAGGAGGATCTCCAGTTTGAGGTCAGCCCGGGCTTCATCTCAAAAAATAACAAAATTCCTATACAGATGGTTATGGTCATTTTTCTCCTTGTAAAGAACTACAAAAAGATTCATAATACCTGATTGTCTTCATAGTTCATTTTAAAACTAATTTAGCTTGTAATATAACTAGTAATAGCAACTGTAGTGACAAATGTCAAGCATGCATTGAGTATTTATAGTATTTACGTGCATTATTTAACTTAATTACCATAATAATCCATGTGCTTGAAAGACTAACACAATTTTTTAGATGAAGGAATCCAAAGTTGTAAGTAATCTTCACCATCACACAAGCATCTAATTCCAAAGCTTTTGTTTTTTCAAGAGGTTTTCACGTTCTACAGTTAGGAGAGACCTTCACCAAAATTCTGACTTGGATTTAAGCAGGGGTGACTAAGTAGGGCCATTTTATCTTCCATTTGTCCCCAAACTCATCCCCCTGATGCCTTCATTAGTCACATTTTATCATCTGTGATCTACTCTCTGGTTTAAGAGTCTCCAGGGCTGCACTGCCAAATACAGTGACTACTCACCACATATGGTCACTGAACACTTGAGGTGAGGTTGGTCTCCCTGTAGGGAGACCAGCTGTGGGGGTAAAATACACTCTAGACTTCAAGCACTTAGATCCTCACAAAGTAAAATATTTTCTGAATTACACTGATTATATATTAAATATAATAATGTTTTGAGTGAAGTTATTGCCTTTCATTTCATCTTTTAAAATACTTTTCAGGGCCTGAGGAGACAGTTCAGTGCATAAAGCGCTTGCTGCACCAGTAACCTGAGTTTGTATCCCAAGCACCTACGTAAAAAGCCATGCATAGCATGTGCCTGTAATTCCAGCACTGGGGAAGTAGAGACTGGTGGGTATATGGAGCTCCCTGGTCAGCCAGTCTAGCCAAATCAGAAAGCTCCAGATTGAGGGAAGAGACACTGTCTCAAAAAATAATGTAGAGAGACCTAGAGGAAGACACCTGAAGACAGACTCTGGCGTCCATGCACACTTGCGGATACACATGCACACACGTGATCACCCACACATGCATATTCCACAAACAGGTCACACAACACATACATTTTCTTTTTTCCTTAGAGTGTAACCATTTAAAAAACGGTTAAATTAAGGGCGGAAGAGATGGCTCAGGGTTAAGAGCACTGGATGCTCTTGCAGAGGACCTGGGTTTAATTCCTAGCACACACATGGCAGCTAACAACCGATGCCCTCTTCTGACCTCCGCAGGCATTGCATGACCGGTGTACACAGGCAAAACACTCATACACATAATTTTTTTTTTAATCCTTAAATTGCCCTTGAGACCTGCATTAAATTTCTCCTGTATGATTTTTCTCTGGAAGCTAGAGGACTGAGCCTGTCAGGCACATATGTGTTCTTGCAACAGAAGACACTGTAAGTGATGGGGTACTCCAAGACCACCCAAGAACATATATTAAAGCATATTCTGCCCCTGCCTGTAACAAGTAGACCAATCTCTTTAAGTTCTGAGTAAGAAAAAGTCTTACTGTGTAGACCTACCTGGCCTGAAACTTGCTATGTATACCAGGCTGGCCTTGAACTCACAGAGACTACCAGTTTCTGCTGGGATGACCATACCCAGGCTAAATTGGCTCTTAAAACTTAATTTGAATTACAGTTCAAACCAAGAGAGGGTTAAAAATTACCTTCCAGGTAATAAATTTGAATTTTAAATTGTGCCTTTTGAAGGTCAGAGCTGAAATTTTAACAAGGATCCTCTAAGGGGATTGAACCATTTAGGTAAACTGGTCAGTCCCTAAATAGTGTTTGATTCTAAGGCTGAAGGGCGTCTCTCCATTTCCACCACTATATGTGATGTGTGACACACACTTTTTCCTTC
>NW_008360326.1:7843430-7909882 GCF_000622305.1 Nannospalax galili
CTTACTTTATTTTTTATTTTTTGGAAATAGTGTCTCACTATATAGTTCTGACTGGTCTGGGACCCCCCCAATGCAGACTAGACTGGTTTCAAACTCACAGAGAGTCACCTAGCCCTGCTGGCATGCACCACCAAGCTTGTCCTGGGCCATACATTTTCTGCTTTCTGTCTACTAGACACAGTATATTCAGGAGTCTAAATATCAAAGACACTTACTGACCTTTATATCAAATCAGTTCTCTAATTAATTGTTCATCTGTGAGATTACAGTCATAATGTGAATATAAATAATGAGAAAAGAAAGCTATTTGACAAAGGATTTTTATTTTCAAGGTTTTATAAAAATATATAAGCCCTGGTGATATTTGGGGAAGCTGTGAACATGAGACAATAGGCTCCCCATGGTACAGATGGGGAAACTGAGGCAAAAAGATTAAGGATTAGACCCAAAGAGGGTTGGCTCCCTCACCTAGGCAATGTGACGCCATCAAATGATACTGATTCCTTCTGCTACTTCTCAAACTTCCAGGGGGAATGAGGACAGTTGGCTCTGTCTTCAGACTCATCTGGTTCTCTTCCACTTCTGAACAACAAATGTGGCCAAATGCTGGCAAATCCATAGAATCCAAATCATGCTGTTATGTATTAAGAATAAGGAAAGTGGCTTGTTGAAAGGACTGTAAAGATTATCTTGCTTAACCCAGATATGGTAGTCTCTGTGAGTTTGAGGCCAGCCTGGTCTACATAATGAGTTCCAGGCCAGCTGGGACTACAGGGAAAACCCCTGTCTCAAAAAAATAATAATAATAATAATAATAGTAGTAGTAGTAATACGTGAACTTTAGGTTCGGTGAGAGACTCTGTCTCAAAAATTAAGGCAGAGATAAACAGTAAGTAAATAATTTAGGCTTTCCAGGAAGGCCAAAGAGATTAAAAGATATTATGTAAGAAAAACAAATTCTCACAATGTTTTTAGTGGTACAATTCAATTTAAAATAATAGTACTAATTAATTGCTTTTTTGTCTTATATATTTACTAGCAAGAAAAGCCCAATTCTTTATTGGAGACACGGCATTCCTCCTAATTAGTGTTCAAAGAAAGTGTTCCCTATTTCCAAATCAGCTGCAAATGTCATCCATAAAAATGTTACTAGCTCTCAGGTCTTATAAAAACTGGTGACTGCTGGATTAGGATCAGTGGGCCATGCCTCACCAAAGAAAGATCTAAACAGACATAGGAATTTCTAAGATGAATGCCTTGCTCATGGCTCCTTTCTGGAGCATGCCAGAAACATTTGTAATCTATGGGTCCCAATCTCTAGACCCTGAAGTACCTCCCTGAGTTCTGAAAGTTGTTGTGATAAAGGGTACTTCCTCCTATCACTGCAAAATTGAAAGCTTCCTGTCAACTATCTTACTGGAAATACTGATTTGACTCAGTCCTATTATATATGAAACCATTTTAAATCGATTTTTTCTTTCTTGATTAAATGATGTAGCTTGATGGGGGATATTTTTGCTCTATTTTCTGGTCAGTTTCTTTTAGGCCATATTAAGATTCTGCAACTATAGTGCTGATAAATTTTAATTTGCATCTTGAGGGCTTTTCTTTCCCTGAGAATTCAGAACTGGAATTCTTTTCATCTACATCATAAAAGAGTGAAAATTGATCTGGGTGTGGTAGTGCATTCCTATAATTCCAACAGAGGTAGAATCAGGAAGCTCAGGAGTTCAAGGTCACCCTCAGCAACATAGTGAGTTCCAGGCCAGCCAGAGAGATACATGAGAGCCAGTCTAAATGATGATGATGAGGATGATGATGACGATGATGATGATGATGAGGATGATGATGAAGCGAAACTGGAGTCTGGTTTCTAAGTCATTAAGAACCTGGTAAATTTATCAGCAGTTAGTGACTCCTAGGGACAAATAATTCCTCAATTTTAAGCCTATGGAGATAGGTTTACTCCCAACTCCATGTCAGAGATGCACAGAGAAGGGTTTAAGAGTACTGAAAGATGGAACGAAGTGTCTTAAGTCATGCTGGCTCCTAATCTCTACTTTGTCACATTAGTGGATGAAGGCAACCTGGGTCAGAGTTCTTAGGACACTAAACCTCAGTAAACCTGAGACAGATGGCTTCTAATCTTCCTTCTCAAAGTCTAGCATGCATCAGAATGACATGGAGGATTCGCTAAAGACCAATTCCCAGGCTCTAATCCAAGATTACGATGTCTGGTGGGGCCTGAGAATTTTTATTTCTTATAAACTCTGAGGCTAATAAAAACCTCGCTGCTCTAGGGAACCCACTTTGAGAACCATTTCCCAATTATAAAGAGATCCATTTCTTTGTGTGTGTATGCATGCGTGAGTGCGATGGATGTGTGTGCGGGTGTGTATGTGTTTCAGGAGGTTTTAGGCATCCTCTTTTATCACTCTCTGACTTATCTCTGAACCTTATTCTGAACTTGGAGCTGGTCTGGTAGTCAGCAAACTCCAATGATCCTCCTGTCTCACTTCCAAATCCCTGAAATTATAGGTGCACACATGACCAAGTCTGACTTTTTACTTGGGCTCTTGAATTCAAACTCAGGTCCTCCTGCTTGCTGTGAAAGCACGCTCACCAATGGAGCCATCTCTCCAGTGCCAGACCTATCTTTTCATGAAAACATCAAAGTATAGTTCATCTCAAACAAACTCAAACTACTTCACTGTTTTTTACTTAATACCCATATATATATGACAGGGGCAAATTCTTATCAAGAGGCAAGTAATAGGTTTTACAGTTGAGATAGGGCTGGTCAGAAATGTGACTGACATTTTAAAAATGTATGAATAAATGATCATATAAAAGTTAAATTATTCTCTCACAAATATAAATATGCCAATAATATTATACAACAGAACCTTGAGTAGAGGAGCCTTATAAAAATACATTGCTGTAGAAAGAAAAACAAAACTTCATACACAGTTATGGTAAAGGCTGCACTCAAAGAGGACCAGGCACCAGGGTGAATCCCGGTAGTCTTAATACTCAGTAGTCCCAGTGCTCGAGAGGCTGCGATAAGAAAATGACTGGCCCTGGAGCTTGAGACCAACCAGCATAGAACAGTGTGTTCTCATCTCAAAATCAAATTCAAAGGAAACTTACCAAACTAGAGCTGTCTCAAACAAGGCTGTCCTTTGACACCAATACTGTTAATATCATTGTTGTCTTTAAATACTTTCGGTCACAACTACTGAGTGGGACAACTAATCCTCATATGTGATTCCACACAGATAGTGAGTTCAGGAAGGCAAAGCTAATGGTTTTTAAAAGTTACTAAATAAATCACCTCTTTGGGAATTTCTAGTGCATGCTGGAGAAAATAGAAATTGAGTTTATACTAGTCACAGGAAGGTTTACTTTCCATAGTAAATATTTGGGCGTTCTGTGAAAGATCTGCTCAACAGTTTGAGACGCTCTAACCTGGTGCAGGTCTTTAGAATCCTCAGGGAACTGCTTTAAAAGGCTTTCGGGAAGGTGGTAGGACACAAAGCTTCCAATAAAACTAAAATATTCCACTTCGGTGACTTTACCAAGTTTATTTACGGAATGACTGGCCATCCTGTCATTAGAAAGATTAGGGTATTTGGAATATTTTATAATCAACAGCAAGAATGTAATAAAAAACATGGATAGGAAAGGTTATTTTCTACCCAATACCCTTACTCACATTTGACTTCATTTTAAACTGTGTAATAATTCATGCCAAGAACAGTAAGGACGAAAGAGGAAGACATGAAGTTAGACCTGGTTCATAGCACTTCTATTCCAGGAGTTTAGGGCGGGGGGTGCAAAATCCAGGCTCCAGCATGCCAGCAACATGCTTGGCCCATCTGCCTGCCCCAATATGCCAATTAAAGAGACAAATGATTGTGAAAAGAAGAGAAAGAAAGAACAGATAAAAGGGGTCCCATGAGCCACAAGTCCATCTTCCAAACCCTGACATGAAGTCTCATTTCAAACAGAGGAAGATTAGGGAACATAGGAGTTCTGGCCAAGATACGGTCAGGTCGATCACTGTCTGGGTTTTGGTTTGGTAAGATATTCCAAAGAAGTCCTTACTGCTTGAGGGGACAAGGTGATTGTCTGCTCCAGGATGGGGCTCATTCTCAATGATAACTGCCTGGGTCTGAGAACTCCAATTCCTGGGATTCAAGAGGAAAGGTTAAGGACAAGGACTCATATTTGTGCCTTTAGCCAAAGTAAGGAACAGGGACACAAAATCAAGACAGATTTAGGCTTTCATCTAGCTTGTTTACTTATGGGCCAGGTGAAGGGTCAATGCTTCTTAGCAAAAGCAGCTTCCAAGTGCCTACTTTACTGGTATTTATTAGATGTGTGAACTTGAACAATTTAACTCTGATACTTTAATATTCTCTCTGTAAAAGTGACATGGTGATTGGCTAATCCATATCCAAAGTAATGAAGCAGTTTGCTGTGTGGGTGAGAACTACATTACTTCTTTTTCAATTGTATGAGACTAAAACAAGGAAAAGCCATATGCTTAATTTTCCCCCCAATAAAACAATTTCTATCCAGTATAGTCTTATCTACTCCTATTAACCAAAAAAGAAAAGAAAAGAAAATCTGAGATTGAATTCAGTCTCATAGTACCACAGGCAAAATAAATAACATGTAAAATTTTATTTGTGTTCATTTTTTAATTAAATAAACCACTGGGTTGGGTTTTTGACATTTCTTCTCTGTAAGCCCAGGATTTCTGCCCTCCATCTCTTTGCACTACAGTCCCTTAGAGCTAGTTCTCAGGAAGCAGACAAGAGAGGAAAATGACAGAGGAAACTACGCTAAAATTGCCTTGCTCTTTCATGAACACAATGTAGTGTAATCCCATAAACAGGCGGGTAATTCCAAAATGTCAGATATAAATGGTGTTCACATGAGAGACAGTAAATCCTTTAGAAGCAAATTCAGACAAAGCTTGCTCACTTTAGATTAACTCCATGAAAATTTTCGAATGCCAGGAAAGGATTGCACTGGAGACATAACTTGGTCTTGCTCTGTGGCCTTTTTCAAAGACGCAGTGCTTTCTGTTCTCATGCCCAGAAGTTGCTACCAGCTTTGCTTTCACACAGCGATTGCCTGAACCTTCACTTAGTATGACCACTCCATTTTTCTCTAAAGGAGCTATTTTGAGTTTGTAATAAAACACAATGGTGGGGAGGGGTGCTATATATGAATCTCAGAGGCCAACCTCAGGTACTGTTCCTCAGGAGAGATCCACCTTGTTTTAGTTTTTTTTTTTTTTTTTTAATTCATTAATTGATTTTTATGTGTATGAGTGTTTTGCCTGCATGTTGTCAGTGCACCATGTGTGTGCAATGCCCTTGGAGGCCAGAAGAGGGCATCCAATCCCCTGGAACTAGACTAATAGATGGTTGTTAGCCACCTTGTGGGTGTCGAAAATGAAACCTGTGTCCTCTGCAAGAGCAGCCAGTGCTCTTAACCACTGGGCCAACTCTCCAGTCCCCTGAGCTCACAGATTAAGTTAGGCTGGGCAGCCAGTGAATTCAAGAATCCACCTGTCTCCAACTCCCCAGCAATGAGACTATAAACTCAAGACTCCTAACTTTGAAAGTGGGTACTAGGGATCAAATCCAGATCCTCAGGCTTTGGTGACAAGCAATTTACCAACTGAGCTATCTCCCCCATCCATTTTTAATAGAAACAAATGGTTAAATTGTTTCAATTTGAAAGCAGTGCCAGTTTTTTTTTTTTTAAACAGAAGGCAACAGCAGCACACAGCACCCTGCAATCACAATAAAATGTTTTTTTTCCCCCCTTTTTTTTAAAGCATGCATTCTGCTAAATAAAGACCCCTTACTCCTACTCTAACCTTATTCTAATTCTCCCACTCTAGGCATTGAGATGTTGCTAATATAAAAAATACAAATTACAAGATCTGAATATTGCATGAAAAACCATTCATGCTAACAGTCTAAAACTTATAGCTCTACAAATTTTATAGATTTCTCTCTTTTATGTTTTTTTTCCACTCTCCCTCTCTCTAATTTTCACCTGACAACAATTATGAATTTCTTTGGTAAACTTTCAGATTAAAGAAACAATAACTTGATTTTTTCCCCTTAACTTAGTTGCCATTATAAATTTAAGTAGGTTGAGCAGAACATAACTGAATGATTCTATAATAATTTCAAGGTCATGAAAAGATGGAAACAACCATTTGCCTAATATAGTGAAGTTTGTATTAAAGAAGGAAGCAAATGAAAGTTTTAAGAAAATTTAAAAATGGCCACACAATAAAAATCAAAGGACTGGGGATATATCTCAGTGATAAAACACTTGCTTAGGATTCCAGAGGTCCTAGGCACAATCCTCAGTACTGCAAATAAATTAATTAATTAAGTAATATATATAAAATCAAGAAAACCAAACAGCTTATGATAAAATTGTAAAAAAAACGTTAACTCATTTAAAAGTATCAATATTCAATTTAAATATAAAATTACTAAAACTCTCTGGAGATACTTTGGAAGATTTAAATCAGCACTGCCATACAAACTATCTGTGCTCAGAGACAGCATATAGATCACAGTCATGACATGCAGATCAGGAGCCAGTAACAGTAGCCTCGATTCCCAAGTGACATTTCACAGAGCATGGCCCCTTTTGACCGGTCTCTGTGTCTTCTCCCCTCTTTGATATTTGGGGTGATACCACCTAGTGGCTCCTTAGAGATCCACAGATGACAAGTAACAGATCAGAACAGGGACTAGAAGGAGCAGATAGATGCTCACTCCCCCTTCCCCTTCACACTCTCCCCCATCTGAATTGAAACCCAGGATCTGTGTGGATTAGTGTCATTATGTAAAAACTGCATCCACTGTGAGATCTGTAGGTTGGTACACTTATGAAGCAGTTCTTGTTTTAGCAAACACTTATTCAACCTTTACATAACAGTGAACTCCAGTGATGAGGGTAACTCTATGGAACATATCCTAAATTAAGCTAAAAAGCCTAGAGATAAAGTTGTTGACAGGGAGGAAGCAGATCATTCTCACATCCAAAGAGGTGTCCTGCAGAAGGGGGACTTCAGACTTTCAGGGGGTCCCTTCCTACACACTTAGCTTAGGCTGTGTGCTGCAGAAATAACATAGGAAAAAAAAAAAAAAAAAAAAAAAAAAAAAATAAAGCCGTGTGGCCCTGGTAATAAAGCAGACGTCATAAGACATTTTCAGTGATTACAAAATAAAGAACTTACAGAGCACACGATAACATTCCAAACATTAGCGCCAAGGCAGCATTTGAAACGCTGTGCGACCCTCCGTATCAGCTGGGGAGAAAGAATTCAGCCAGGAAGCTGGTTCTATCCACAGAAGCTAAAATAGTAGTTATTGATTATCAAAGAGACCACTGGGGTGGGCAGTGAAAGTGTATGCCAAGCTGATTTACACCAGAACCCTCTTGTGGGGATTACTGACCCATTGCAGGCGAAAGTGCTGCTGTTCTTAACTTTGTGGTTATCCCTCATTTGTTTAGTTTCTCTTATTTATTTAAAAATAAAAGCCCTCAAAAGAGACTGGAGAAGAATGAAATATGTTCCAAAGCCGGGGCCAGACCAAGAGAAACACGTGTTAAATAATCATTTGATTAACTCCAGCAGCATGGGTAGTCTTCCCCACCCAAAAGACTTTATAGTGGAGCTGTCGCCAGTCATGATTTATGCCTCACAGTTACTACAGACATAACAGCTAGCCCAATCTCTTCGTTTTTGTTATGTTGATGGGGCCTGAGGCTCTCCAAAGAAAAAGAGGTTTCAAGGAACTCAGTTTCCCCAATGTAGGTAATTAGCAGGCTTCTACTTTCCCTGGGAGTTCTGGATAGGTCCTGTTCCCCTTTGTGGTCTTCAAAGGTTCTTGTATTGTGAATTTTTTGAAAGAGAATTTTAAAATCCTGAGTCTACATGATGCTTTAAAAAGTGATTTATGTTTAACAGATAGGATAATCAGGCTAAGCAGCTGGTTTGAGTATTAGACTTAGTCGATTACAGAGTTTATATAACTATCTGCAAACATTTACTATTATATGTATTGAACTATCCAAAACTTGTTTTATGCCTGAGGAGGACGAAATAAAAATTCTCCAGAAGCTCCCTGAAGAGACCTCAGTCTAGACTGAGGGGAAGCTGCCCTGTCTGTTTTCCTTGTGATAGAGAGACAGAACAAGGCATCTCAGCAAAGCCCAGCAACCCAAATCTGGATGAACAATGATCTTGCAACTGTAGAAATATTGCACTAGGCCCATCTCTCACTCACTCCTTATGCCCCTGCATGCTGAGTATGTGTGAGTGTGTGAGTTTGAGAGTGTGTGTGTGTGTGTGTATGTGTCACAACAATGCATTCTGAACTCATCAGTTTAAGGTATCATTGGCTCAAGTAACCAGTTTAAATTACTAGCCAAATTCGCAGTGTGACAATAAAGAGCTCATCTCCTGACAAGGTAGGCTCAACATACTGCCAGAGTGTACCTGTGAGCTCTCTGCTGGACCACAAGCCAGTAGCAAGGGGATCTGTATTCGGGGACCGGAACTACAAAGCACTGGAGAACTGTCCTGCTTCCATGACATCCCGCACCACCAAGAGCTGTTCTCTAGGTACTCCTACCATCTGCAAAGTGGGGCTGCTTCCACCACAGCAGCTTTGGGAGGTCCTGCAGAAAATACTTTGGCAGTACCTGGGAGCCCAGCCTTCTCTGCCATCGGTTTGAATTCATGGGAAAGGGCAAGATGCCAAAAGTGCTTGCAGGTGAATTCTTTGTCCCTTTCAAGTGCATCTGACTTACACTGATGACTTTAAAATGTGTTTATCTTTTGTTGAGAAGGATTATCAGTTAGGTCAGTAAATCTTTTCCAGATAGAAAATATAAATCACAAACACGAATGTAAGGGAAACAGCGAGTGCTCATTTGTTTATTCCTGTCACATCCCAACATAAACCCGAAAGCAACCAGGATGGAAACATAAAACAATCACAAAATAGGGCGCAGTGTGGACGGGGTTCTCAAAGTGTTGGATCGTGAAGGAAGAAAAAGGAGGGCAAACTGCCTTTGTAAAACCTGAATGAACACTATTTAGAGAAAGCAGAGGCTTTTGAGTGCCTGTCTTTTCTCACTCAAACCGAGACAGAAGAAGAAAGGAGGGAGGGAGGGAGGGAGGGGAGGGAAAGGAGAAGGGGGAAGGGAAAGAGAAAGGGAAAAGGAGGGGAAGGAGGGAATGAGAAAAAAAATGAACAAATCAGAATTGTTACCAAGGACTAAAGAACGTCATGTCACTAACAACCTGAATTTACCTCAGAGGTACAAAATATTCACCTAGTCAAAACAGATCTTTAGACCAGCCTTCAACGATTATTATAAACAACACGGAAAGTTGAAAATGTTTTCTAAGGTTTGATTTATAATATGTAGTGTACCTGGGTTTGAAGAAGGGATTTGACCTTTCATTAATTAACACTTCCTTTTTGTTTTACATTCCAAAGCAGTTTAGAAAGTCCTTCCAATCAGCCAGCCACAGAAAGTCCATCACTTTTGTGTTTAGAAAACTGAAACCATAAGACCTGCATTTTATATATTAGAACAGGAAAGCTTTTTTTTCCTAGCCCAGAGGCAGGATCATTCTGAACAAGGCTCAGATTTGAAGGAAGAAAATAGTAAAGTCATAAATCCTTCACCCACAGGGAAAAAGCACAGAAACCATGCTGACAGATAGAAGGCCTGTCACCATGGGCAGCATGGTGCTCTCTCCTCTAGGCAAAGTTAAAGTCCTGTCAAACATACACCCGAGAATCCATTCCAGGTGTGCTGGAATAGGGGAACTAAACACAGGAAATGGAAATGTGACACAGGAAATGCAAAGGCTGCCAAAGGGTTCCACTCTGTGGAGGCACTTCTCCAGATCAGTCCTGCCACTGTCCCACTTAAGGTCTCTAGCCTCAATTTCCTCTGAGGATACCAGACAAAGTAATTTTTACAATCTCTTTTACACTTCCAATTCTCTCTCTACTGGAATGTTTTAAGACGCACTAAAGCAATTCGGTTCAGAAGCTAAGTTTCTCCTCCAGAGACCAAGTGGTACGAGCTTATCCAGAGAATTCAAGTTCTGAACTTCACCTCTTCCAGCCCTGGGGTAAGAGAAAGGGACCGAGTGTGAGCTTGTCCACACTTTGTTCCCAGTAAACACATCCCTCAAACTCCTTATTCACCCTATCTGACCTGAATCAGCAGATATTTCCAAGTGTTCCTGCACTCTTTGTTTCCCTTCGAGTCCCTTTTTAAAAACCGCACTTTTTATTTTATGTGCATGTGGGGGCAAACACATGCCACAGCACAAATCCGGGAGTCAGAGGGCAATATTCAGGATTTGGTTTTCTCTTTCCACATGTTGTCATGGGGACCGAACTCTGAGCAGCACACTTGGCAGCAGGTGCCTTGACCCAGAGCCTTGCTTGGCCGGCCTTTATAGCCCGCCCCCCCCTTTTATCTTTTTGTTTTAGTTTGGTTTGGTTTGGTGACAGGACTCCCTGTAGCCCTACCTGGCCTGGGACTCATGTACACTAGGCCGGCCTTGATCTCACACAGATCTACCTGCGCCTGCATCCCAAGTGCTAGGATTAAAAGTGTATGCCATCACGTTGAGCTTTTGTTTTGTTTATTTTGAGTCAGGGTCTCATAGCTATGACTCAAGCTGATCTAGAACTTACTACACAATACAGATGGACCTCAAGCTGGCATCGTTCCTCCTCCTCCTCCTCAGTACTCTTGACTTTTAGATTTAATTTTTTAATATATATACATATATATGTGTGTATATATATATAGTTTGTATGTATGTGTGTGTGTGTGTGTGTGTGTGTGTGTGTGTGTACATGTATACAGGTGTGGAAGTCAGAAGAGTGTACTGATCTCCTGGAACTGGGGTTACATGTGTTTGTGAGCCTCTGGAAGTGGGTGCTAAAAACTGAACCCAGATCCTTGGCAAGAGCATCAATCTCTCTTAAGCACTGGGCCATCTCCAGTGCCCCTCCCCTCATCCCTCACCCCTCTGAGTCCCGAACTCTTTTGGCTACATACCATGTCAGAAAAGAGAGCTGGGGAAAGAAATAACTGTTTATGGGGGTGCATTGCGCACATTTGCTGTGGAGCAGGTTGGTGTACCTGTGATGTACTGGGGCATGGGGAGGGGATAACTGATTAAGTCTCTGCTTTCTCAGGCATACATCAGGCATACATTGCAGTGGCAGGGACAGAATTTACCAGGACAATAGATAGATGATGAGAAGGAGACGATGGGTAGAACTGGAAAGCAACTGGGGTTGCTAAGAATGGGCCAGCAAACAGAAAAATCACATGGGAAGCACTGAAGAAAGAGGAAGCTGCAAAGGTCCTGTGGTGAGTGTGGTGGGGCGAGGAGGGACTTGCTGTCCAGAGTGGCTTTGGAGTGCTAAGGCCAGAACTTGAGGGGATATCCAGGTGCAAATTGCAGCCCTTCCCCCCCCCCCAGGATCCACCCACAGAATGACAGTGGGATCTGCTAGAGATTTTCTAAAGATCCCATCAGGGGGTGAGTTATATAGCTCAGTGGCAGAGTGCTTGCTTGCTTGCAGTAAAGCCCTGGGTATGATCCTCAGTACCAAACAAACAATAAACACCATTAGCTGTTGGTGGAACATGGACCATCTAAGACAGAGGGTCTTATTAAGAGGTCCTAGAGGTAGGCTAGGGACTCAGGTAGAGAAGGTGGAGCTAGGAGTCGGGTTCCAAATCAGTGACATAAGAGACCAAAGTTGCTCTTCCTCACACTCAAGTTTCCTTAAGTGGATTTGAGATTCCAATCAAGTGACACAGGAGTGAATTCTGATTTCCCCTTGGCTCTGTCCTTCATGGTGAGTCATGTCTACATCCACCTGCGCAGCACGGAGCCATCAGTTCCACAGCTAATTAGGCTTAAGATGCCTCCTGCACTACAACAGCATTTATGATGCTGGAACTGGGCCTGGGCCTGACCACTTAAGGTAGGCCACACCTTGATAGCAGCCTCATGACTGCACCCCTGACTCCTGGGGCCCCACAAGGGCCAGGATTCCTGAATATGATTCAAACTGGAACTAAATGCAATTGAAGAGAACCTGCCAGGGGCACCAGAAGTAAGTGCAGTCATTATGGTTTCAGAGTGACATGGCTGGTGTGGGCAGCGCTGTGCTGGTATTTAGGTGACGTCTCTCCTTCCCGTCTCCTCGCTGAGGTGACCTGACCTAGCTACGAAACAGCAGGTAGCCAGCTGGTATCTACAGAAACTTAGAGATGAAGTTGATGTTTTCAGGTGTGAGCATTGCTTCCTGACTGCTCCCGCTGTCAGGACGCTCAGTCCTAGAAAGTGCCTGACTTCATGCTCATAGGAAAAGAGATGAGTCCAAGAAGCTGAAAACTACAGGAAAGCCGGGACAAAGCTTCTTACAGGTTACTATTTTTCCCTGCTTTTTATTGGGAGAGGGAGACAGAGTCTAGATAGCCCAGGCTAGTTATGAACCCAAGATCCTCCTGTTCACACTGCCCCCCAAGCACTGAGATTACAGGTGTGTGCCACTAAGGCCAGCTAGGTCTACTCTTCAATGTTCTTCTACATAACTGTAATTCAGTAAAGCGCTGTCTTTTGGCAAACCATACAGCATGTCCCTCTGCAGGACACATTCCCAGTTTAGCAACAGCAGCAAATACACCTCTCCTGTTCACTATTAGAGCTCAAGCATTTCCTAGGTTATCTTGTAACTGGAGCTGTTCACTCCCATGTGCACCACTGTGTTTAGTATCCAGATGTTGATGACCATCCCTCCAAGTGTGGACACAAAAGGCTACCAGACTACCCACCTCTTGCTAAGAACCAAACTGTACAAAGATCATTCCAGGTTCTCTTTCCTGTTACTAGTTCCATTGTGACTTGCATTTCTCTTCAAACAGCCTCGCAACAGGACTGGCTCTGCTGGAAGCTGCCAAAAGGGAAGCAGGACAATCCCACCCCAGGCAGGCTAAACAGTCTGCTGATAAATCCTGCAGGCTGGGAGGGGCGGGGGAAGGGGACTTTCTATGGCCTCCTATTGGGAGCAGTTGTCACCTAGGGGCTATAGGGAGCCTGTGGCTCTGATCACACACCAGGAAATAAATCCAAAGAACAGAATCATTTTGAAAAGTTACAATATTTAGATATGAATAATTTTCTGCAGATAGCAATGAATGCCAGAGGGGGTGGTGTTGGTGGGGAGAGAATTAAATCCTGTTCTAAGGCAGCCTTGGGAGCTCAGGCAGATAGGATAAGAGATAGGGCCCTGGCTGGGTTAGTCACACCCTCCCACACACAATTCACTTGGCAAACACTTTTACTAACAAAGCAGGCTCACGCTTCAAGCAGAAAGCCATACAGTGTGACAGCAAGGGTGCCCTGCAAGGTAGTTTCAAATGATTTTTTTAAAAACCACCCCAGAGGGTAGGGTATAATAAACACAGTCTATAAAGAACCTGAGAATACCACAGTTCTGTGGTCACCAGAGGAAGTCAAGCTTTTCTCACTGTACTTTCTGGAAAGGGGTCAGAGGCAACAGAGAGGGGGTGTTAGAGGCAATAGAGGAGAGGGGGTGTTAGTCTCAACATGCTATGAAGTGGAAAACAGATGGTGATTCCAACACAGGAATCTAAGGAAAGGAGAGGTGATGAAAAGGAGGGGCCGCTGGCCCTCTTCATGGACCCCTGCCCTTCCCTTCTGTTCTTCAGACCAATTCGCCAAGAGTTCTTTCTTTTGTTCCAGCTATAAAGACATCCTACCTAGGAGGATTCTGGTCCTGCTTGGTAACAGTGTCAATCCTGAAACTAGCTGTCCCTGGAAAATGTGCCCTGTCTCAGGATTTAGGAAGAACCAACATTAAGGACCAATACATTATGTATTCTAGAAGAACCCAAACAACCATTCAAACGTAGGCTTGAGCACTCTCATCTCACAGCTCAAATAAACAAAAGCGGATTTGCCTCCAATATAACCTAGGAGTCCCAGCCAAGCCTTCTCCATCTCTCTTGGACCAAGATCTTTTCCTTCCTCTGTGGTCTCTTCATCTCTTCTGCTCTCTTGCCTTCTTCCTTTATCGACCATTATATAAATCCAGAGCATGTTTTTAAATACCCATTTGTGTAATAATAAGTTGTTCATGGGTGGGTTGTGTCACAGTCCCCAATGGCCCTCACCTGTATGCCATAAAATTCAAATAGAAGAGTAAACCAGCAGCCCCCATTTGGCCTTCCAATGCCCTGTAGGTTCAGTCAAAGCAGACGGCCATTTATCTCAGTTGGATTGGTCTTCACACATTCCCAATGGCAAATGACTAAGGAAGTCTTAACCCTTTCCTAACGCCTAGTCAACCACTACCTCACCAATCAAGCATTACCTGACTCAGGAGTTAGAATTCAAATTTATGCTTGTATACATACCACTCCTGCCTGTATATTTGCTTGAACAAATACTCACTTCCTTCCTTATTCAGCCAGCAATTAACTGAGAAAGATTTCTCTCCTTCACCACACACATCTACACATCTTATTTATGAAGTAAGTTTTAAACTTTCTTCCCAAATGTTGACACATTCAACTGTAATTTATCTTCTACCCCCACTCGCCTTGAGACAGGTTCTCACTATGTACCCCAGGCTAGCCTTTATGCTTCAAACTCTTAAGTGAAAGGATTATAAGTCTGCGCTACCATACCCGACTTCCAAAATCTTATTTCTGAAAGTTCATGTAATCTGGGTTTTTTTTCTATAAGTTGATGGTTTTGAACAAATGAAAGAAAGCCATCAATCATCCTTGAAATTCATGTTTCATAATATGAATTATAGCATTTTGATGAAACTCCCTTGACAGGTCTACTTTTAGTATGCATTCTTTGAGAAGTATACCATGACACATTTAATGTCTCTTTAAAATATATTTGCATTTGATTAACTTTCGTCGCATCTGCAGTCACTTGAAAGTTCCTATGGTTCATACTTTATCCCAACTCTTTGAAAAAAAAAGGGAGATTATAAAATTATTATTTTATGCACAACAATGCTTGGTGCATGGAGATTTAGCCCAGAAAGACTTTGTACTAACTCCATCATTATTCTGAGCTTTTTGGACCAATTTTATTGCCTATCATTATGAGACTATATGAGATAACCATGGCCTGGCCCAACTTCCAGTAGTTTCCTGGGCTTGTGTAAAGACAGGGGGAAATCCATATCTAAGACACATATATCACTCCTGTTCAGATGTCACAGGCCATTTTAAAAGTGGACTTAAAATTGGCAAAGGCTTCTAGACTAAATGCCAAAGACTTTAAGAATATTATAACTCCAGTAGGGACTGAGAACTTGGAGCCAGCTTTGAAAGAAGGGTGTGAGGTCCATTAGAGTCATGAGATGTTTGAGTTAGGGTACAATTAGGAATACAGATCTGAAGGTCAGCATACCCACAGACAGTGGGAAAAAATAATCTGTCAAAAACACAAGAGTCACCAGTTTGAATAAACCATAGACTCAGAAAAAACTTTGGGATGAATCCTGCTAATTCTGTATTTCAGAGGCAAATGAAGAAGAGGGAATAAAAACGATTGATGATAAACTGGGCATGTGGCACACCCCTTTAATCCCAGGGAGGCAGAGTCAGGCAGATCTGAATACTGCCAGGGAACCAGGCAGAGACTGCCTGGCCGCTATGCCACCATACAGACAAGACTCCCAAGAACTCCAGGCTCCAAGCTCCAGACTACTTGCTGCATTCATAGCTGAAGAACTGGAAGGTAGCACAAAGAGTCCTGGGAACAGCTAGTGTCAAACGGGGAATATCAAAGCAGACAAGGGTTAGAAGACTTTTAGGTCATCAATGCTAAAGATATTTATAGACCTTGAGAGGAGTACCCGAAGAGCAGCACAGTGGAAACTAAGACACAGGTTAGGTACCGATGATAAGGCACAGAGATTCAAAGAGTCAGCTAAGGACACAAAGCAATGACCAATGTGACATGATGGAGGACCACAAACTGTTACAGTCTCATTATTAGAGAGGTTTGTTGGGGCCACTGGTAAGATCAACCAGAAAATCCAAAAATGCACCATATGGGGCTGGAGAGATGGCTCAGTAGTTAAGAACACTGGTTATTCTTGCAGAAGACCTGCGTTCGAATCCACATGGCAGCTAACAACTGTCTGTAACTCCAGTCCCAGGGGATCCAACAGCCTCTTCTGACCTCCGCAGGCATTGCACGACATGGGTGCACTTACCTACATGCAGGTAATGCATGCATACACATAAAAATAATAAATAAAATGTAAAAAAAAAAAAGTACCACATTCACAATGTTCCATCTTCACAAGTTTTACCATCTGATCATGTTCTTGATATTTCATTTTATTTATTATTATTATTATTGGTCTTTTTGAGGCAGGGTCTCCCCATAGTCCCAGCAAACCTGGAACTTACCATGTAGACCAGGCTGGCCTCGATCTCACAGAGATCCACCCACCTCTACCTCCAGAGTACTGAGATTAAAGGTGTACACCACCACAACCGGCTATGTTCTTGATATTTTAAAGCATCTTGAAAGTATCCATCACTGGGGTGAATTCAGAAACCTCAGCACTGCCATTAACCCTCCACACTTAAAGAAACACCAGCCACAGTTTGAGCAATGGAAACAGCAACTAGCTACTGGAGCTCTCTGTGTCTGTACTCACTGCTCCAGCTAGTCTTCCCTGACAGTCCTAATCCATCCATTGATCCATTCATCTATTCATCGATACATTCAACAGATATCAAAATCCCTTTGCTTCCACTGATAGAAATAGGGAAGGGCAGAAAGAAACCAAAATGCAAAATGCGTACACGTTAACATGCCCTGGTAGTGAGAAATTTTCTGCAGAGGCAGCAAAAGTAATAAGAGGAACTAATTTCCTTTCTCTGAAGACTGAGAAAGCTAAGCACCTAACTAATGCTTGACTTGAAGATGGCAATGCATTGTTTACGGAGTGGTAGAGCTGTGGTCAGATGCAGAGAGCTAAGGTTTCTAGATCTTGCTAGGTGTGCTTCCTAGCACCCGTGATGCTCCGCAGCAGTTGAACACGAAGCCCATCAGATCCTGCTAGACAGAGCACAGGCTGATGCCAGGCCACCAATAGAAACAAAATTTGAAAAGGGGTTTTGACTTGTGTGTATTCAATAAGACAGTAGTAAATGTGTTTTAAATTTATAGCCCCATGTGGTGGTGCATCCAAGAACTGGGGAGGCTGAGGCAGGAGGATAGAAAAGTTTATTCATAGAGCAAGACCTTGTCTTAAAAAAAAAATTGTCTCATAATTTCCTGTGTTTTTTCTACCTTATGTTGAAATGAAAATGAGTCCATGAATGAAGGTAAAGGCTGGTCAACATTACTTCTTGGTATAAGTTGTTGCAACTCACCAAAGGAGACAAGCTGTCTTATAGGAAAATGAACATTATTACTGGGGAAGGACAGGTTCAACTTCCGTGAAGCCTACGTCAAATTTAGGCACAAACTGGAAAAGGCAAGAGGGATATTGTGCTCAGTGACCTTCTAGCATTTACCAAATGCTGAACCATCTACATAAAGTTTATAGAGTCCTTAATGGATTTCCTTCAGCCTGGAAGATGAAGCACATAAAAACTATATCTGGATTTCTCAAAATCTCAAGCATCCATACAGGACACTAAACAACCCAGCTCAGTTGCTGCACAACTAATGTTTATTAGCATCAGGGGGGGAAAAATCTTGATTCGATCACATTTTATGACTATTGTCTAGGAATGAAAACAAACATCAGGTATATTTCCAAACTCAAGAATTTAAAATGAAATTTCCCAAGTAATGATCATACTTATAAAACCCTTCCATTGCCAAGTGTGTCCACCTGTTGTCTTGTTTGCTGAGGAGTGGTGGACAGAGAACGAAGAAGCATATTTCAGAAATGTGTAAATATATAATTTTTAAAAAATATTTTATTATTTTCATTTTTATGTGTATGCATGTATTGCCTACATGTAGGTAAGTGCACCCGTGTCGTGCAATGCCCGCAGAGGACAGAAGAGGCCGTCGGATCCCCTGGAACTGTAGTTACGGACAGTTCTTAGCCGCCACGTGGGTGCTGGGATTCGAACCCGGGTCTTCTGCAAGAACAACCAATGTTCTTAACTGCTGAGCCAGCTCTCCAGCCCAAATGCATAATTTTATAGCCTACGGAAAGTGCTTACCATTTTCAATGCTCACCAAATTACATGCCCATGAAAGAAATTTCTATTTCATAAAGAATGTGATAAAAATTGATGATGTAAACCAAACCAACCTGTTAAGTATGTGGCATTTGCAATGGCCTCAGGGCAAAGCAGCTGCAAGTCATCTGTCCCCTGCAAAGTGTGCACACAGCGGATAGCCATTATGCTGCCTGAAGCTTCCCATCTAGGGGAATGAAAACCAGCGCTAGGCTCAATGGGCAATGTATACATCCAGGTAAAGGTTAATTTTTGACTTATGATCTCAATATTGGAGCTGTGGAGGAAAACAAGTTGTCATATGTTCCCTAAATTAGTTTTCAGTTAGACAAGATGAGGGAGCTAAGTCCTTGATTTTGATCCATTAGTTCCAGCAGTGGTGGGCTCCTGGCAGTGCTGGTCCTGGGCCCCATCAGTGGACACAGAAATGCTTGGTGGTCAGACACACCTGAAATAAGTGATAGTGCTGCCAGTTGAGAGTAGTGGGACGTGAAATATGACCCTCATCAGCGAAATGGGGTTTCATAATGTGAGGAATAATGAAAACCATTGCCCACAACGTCCTTGACACGGTACTCAAAACAGACCTACGAATGGGCATCCTTAGGCTCTCATGAACCTCGTGCCTGTCTCTTCCATATAGAGTGTATCTTCCAGATACTGAGAGTCCAAGAAAAGAATGCTGCCAAGAAAAGAGGGAAAAGGTGGACACAAAAGATAAAAGCACCTCCCATTGAGTCCCTGGAGGCCTGTGTCGCCAGTGGTAGTGTTTTCCCTTTGCAACTCAATTAGACACACTTTTTTCTCATGGCATTGTTTAGTTAAGAAAACTGGTTCAGCAAAGATTCCAAGTAGTTAAACAGTCAAAATGAGAGTCAGATTGGGGTTTTGTGCATTCCAAAAATACTTATTACTAATGTTTACAGAAGGATTATGGCTCAGCGCTTTGAATATAGTATGTTACCAAAAATAGTTAAGACAACCTTATGAATAAGGGAAAATATAATCCCCAGCTTAAACTAAGGAAACTGAGGCACGTAGAGTTCAGCAATTGCTTGTGAACACTGACAAAGCAGTAGTTGGGATTTGAATAATTCTAGAATGAAAAGAACAGAACATGCATTCTTCCAGAGCCTCCACCTTGCCCCTATGAGCTCAGGAAAGAATGCAGCCTCCGATCAAGAAAATATTCACACACACTTTAATCCCAGCACTCAGGAGGCAGAGTCAGGCAGATCTCTGTGAGTTGGAGACCAGCCAGCCTGGTCTACACAGCAAGTTGCAAGTTCTAGGTCAGCCAGAGCTACATAATGAGATCCTATCTTGAGAGGTGGGGGAGAGAAAAGAGGGAGGGAGGGAGGGAGGGAGGGAGGGAGAGGGAGAGAGAGAGAGAGAGAGAGAGAGAGAGAGAGAGAGAGAGAGATTGAGACTTGAAACATCACAGAACATTGTGAAAATTGATTAAATTCAACATGCCATCTCCTATTGATTCAGAAGACTCTCATTAATAACCCTGTTCCTCAAAGTAGCATGTACTCTTGAATAGCATCTATACGTGTGTCCACCTGCTCAGTCCCTCACTAGAAAGCATTAAGAGGAATGAACAGAAAAGAGGAAATATAAAAACTAGGACCCTGGACATAGTGAGACTTTGTCTCAGATAATAATAATAATAATAATAGATTAATTAAATAAAATTAAACTAAGACCGTAGGTAGAGGCGGGCTGCAATGCATTTATATCCTCCACAAGAAGCTCTGGCCAGACCTTTAGAATTGCCAGGCTTAGGACAATGATTTGTTACCACAGGATGGATGAGACATCATGGGGTCCTCTCTCCTCCCTGAAACCAAGTATGAGGACTCCCTTCCCAACAGGGAGATCCACCTATATTCAGACTGCAGGTGCTTGAGTGGTGAGATGTCCATGACCTCTTAGGGCATCTTCTCAAATGCTTAGAAGGACTCAACACAAACTTGGCCTGGGTCTATTCTGATGCTATCCATGGCTTATATTTATCTCACAACAGCCCTGAAGTAAATGTTGTTATTTTCAGTCCTTGGAAGAGGAAATTGAGATGCAAAAAGATGTGGGAACTTATCCCTCCCAGAGCCAAGCAACTGGTGGGACAGTGTTGATGGAAGCCATCTGGCCCCACGTTTCCTACTGCGGCTGCTTTGCAAGCCCCTCCCTTTAATATCTAGTTCCCCATTTCTGAGGTTCACAAGCAAAGACAAAGACATTCTTTCACATATTAAAGGTGTTTATACATCTTTCCCAGGCCTCACCCCTCCCAAATGCTCCCACGTCCCCTCCCTTCTGGCACATAAGAGTAGACTATCCTTATCTGTTGTTTAAAACACAGAGCTATGCCTGTCCTGTTCCCCACTCTGTGTAAATTCAGGGAGATTCCTGATAGGAGGCCTGTAATCCACAGCAAAGTTCTGATAAGAGTCTCTCAGGTGAGAGAGCAAACTTATTAGCTTTACAGAAGAATGTACTCAGGGAGCTAAAAACACACAGACAGAGACGAAAGAATGACCAACTCAAAACAAACAGTTCCCTCGCTAAGCCGCTCCCTACTCTAAAATCTCCAGCACAAATAATCTATTTCCAGGCTAGATAACAGAAGCATACGCTAACCATCAGATGTATCAACCAAAAAGAAAAAAGAAAAAAACCCAATAGCGGCTGAGATGGTTCCTTGGCTCACCCACAGAAGACTCCCATCCAGCTCTTGCTCACCTTATCCTGGCTCCCTTTGACTCACCGAGCCAAGCCTGGGCACCTTTTCATGGTTACTGTTATCTATTCATACAGTGCTTGCCTGCAAAGCATTTTCCTAAACAGCCCTGAGTTAATGAGCTGAATCATCAATCAATACCACGCAGAAAAGTAGGAGTTCTCCTGTTTCCCAGATGAGGAAACTGAGTTTTAGGGAGGTTACTAAACCAACAAAGCAGCAAATGAATCTTCTGACTGCGATGCGGTGCTGCTCCCATCCCACCAAGCTCCAGCCCTCCCTCAGCACTGGTACTTCCCACTCTTTGGTTTGGGGTCCGTTGCTCTTTGTGTTGTCACCAAATATGCTACATCTCAGACTTTAAATAAGATCCGAATGCCCACAGAAAGAAAGGGATGTTTTTAGCTCCTATTTACTATGTCCTCTGATACAACCAGATAAAGAACCAAATTTGCATTCGTGGTCTCAAAACAATTAAAAGCACGGGTTCCCTAAAGAACAAGACCTCTTTCCTTTCTTCCTTCAAAAAGAAAGAAAAGAAATTACCTCCAACAATATATACAATATAGTAACAGTGGTTCTCCCTGAAAGTTGGATTGCATGTGATTTCCTTCCAGGCGATATTCTATACTTCCTTAATTGTCTATAATTAACGTATATTACACTGTTTGACATCAGAGGGGGGAAAATGATTTTAAAATGTTGAGCAATTGAACGTTCTGAAAAAAGTCATGTCCCTGAGGGAAGAAAGAGACCCTACGGAGAGGGCTGCTCTGCCCAGTCCTGAGGAGGGCTGCAGAGGGGTTGTGCTGCTGGGAAACGGTGTGGATGGCTTCCTCTCACCCAGAAACTGCCACCCGTACCCTAAGGGTGCCATCCTCCCCACACCTAACACACTGATACCCATAGAGAGTGCCAAGTTCAGAATGTGTTTAGATCTGGGCAGAGGGGGAGCTGATTACTGCAGCCAGACCTAATTATTTTGACCCTAATGCTTTGAGGTATTAAATCTGTGACTTCCAATTCACAGATGAGGTCAACACCATCACATATGAATCTAGACTTAAAACACTATAGAAGCTGGTGCAGGGCAGGATCTCTGGCTTTTAGTGGCTTTTTGGCACCTACAAGCCACAGGACATAGCACAGAATATGAAACCCCAGCCGAAATGCTCCAGAACTTTTTAGACACCATATCATGAAGCATTTAAACACACAGCAGTCTTTTCCACTACATTTTGCTCCATGTGAAGACAGAACACTGGTAACCAAATGGTATTTTAATGGGAGTGCTATTTTCACACTAGAAAGTTTGACCTTTACACTCAAGAAAAGAGAGAGAACCCAATTCAGAAAGAGGAATTACTTCAAGTGTTATGTTAATTGACTATCAAAACAATAATCACCAAAAGCAAACAACCCAGTAGGGGCATGGGCAGATAATAAATCCTGATACTTGTGGGGATCAGAGCTTATTAGGTTGGGAAAAAAGAGAGTCTGTTGTATACAAACTAGCTATGGGAAGAGATTCTCTCTCTCTCTCTCTCTCTCTCTCTCTCTCTCTCTCTCTCCCCCCCATCTCAGTGTTAATCGTATTCTTTGGTGCACATCCTGAATCTCTTCTGAATGTGAGCTCTTCCCTCACTGTACATGTTGCTGCAGGTTGCCATCAGCTGTTATTTGTTAGTGAGGATCTGTGTAAACATTAAGGCAAGGAGCCTGACTCATGCCTGGGAACAGGAAGAGAAAAGACAGGCTCACACTGTTACTTTCATCTGCAGTCGTGTTCAACATTATCCTTTCCAGGGGAGATGGCAGTTAACATTCTCTAACATGAAACACTTGGGTGCAATAGGCAGCAAATTTCAGGATGAAGTAAACCAGTAAGTACCCACTGTATGCTGAGGGGTGTAGGGATGTAAGGACACAGGTTCCCACTGTAGGTGCCCTGTGCCACAGTCAGAACCCTGCATGGGGTACCAGGGACATGTGATGCTGAGCATCCTTTTCATAGGCTGAACATCCTGGAAAATTGCTAGGCTTAGAATGCTTCAACCTGAGGGGCTGAGGGTTTGATGTGTGAGATCTGGAAATGAGGAACAGAGGAAATTCAGTTCTGCAGCTCCACAGGGCAGATCTATGGAAGAATTATAACAGACCATTGTGGTTTGCAATGTGTTCCAGAATCCCAAAACCAGATAGCCAGATTCCAATTCTCCACTGTATGGTAGGCAAACATGACTCTTGTTGTTGGTATTATTTAACTTAAAACCTTTGACTTTGTTATATATTTAAATAATATGTAAAGGTTGTACATATTTATGGACTATAAGTGTGATTATTTAAGCACACCCCATAATGCTCCGAGTACCTTAGAATTTCCTCCCATATCAGCCAGGAGTGGATGAGGACAACTGATTCCCTCAGAAGCTTAAGATAACTTATAATGGGTAATTTTCAAGGTTTCAGGATGAGCCCAGAGTATCCAGTCAACCATCAAATTCAGAAAGTTATCGGAGTATAAGTACTTGGATCCGAGCAAAGAAATACATGGAAAGATGGCTCAGCAGTTAAGCGCACTGACTGCTCTTGCAGAGGACCTGGGTTCGATTCCCAGCACCCACATGGCGGCTATGAACCATCCTTAACTCCAGTTCCAGGGGAATCTGACGCCCTCTTCTGACCTCCACGGCATTGCACGACATGGGTGCACTCACATACATGCACACAATACACTCATACACATAAAGTAAAAATAATAAATAAAATATTAAAAATAAAGAAAGGACAAGTGAGAACTATGGTGGGAAAAGACTACCCCCCACACAGCAGATATGTTGGAAAAGTAACGTCAAACTTTCTCTCTGCAAGCACAGAACTCTCCACTGTAAGAGAATTGTTTATACTTGTGAGTTTATTGTTCTAGAAGATATTAATAGATTAACCATTTCCTTGCCTCTCAAATACTGATCCTTTCTTGCATTCCTTGGAGTATTAGACCTGTTTCTGCTTCTAAAAAGTCATGTGTACTTTCTTGAGCTAAAAGAGTCAGTATGCCCTAACTCAAAATCCACTTCCAAAGGACTTTTGCACTGTATAACTTTTGCAAAATTCCTGGCAGTCCCCCAGGCAGGAATTTCATAGCAATTATAAATGGATGCAGAGAAACAAAGGATATTCTAATTCAAGATTGGACCAGGGAGAAAAGGAAAATATGTAAGTCTACTTAGGCACACAGGCACTAAGGGCTGATTTTGGATACTATCTTTTTTATTCACTGATGTGTGTAAAAGATTTATTTCTATATTTTAAAAATAAAGCCATCACATTATTTGCCTACCTTTATCAAACTTGTCTAAATAACTGCAGTGTATCTAGATAGAGATAAAACATACTTTATCTAGATCTCTATCTTGCTTTTAATTTGTATAGGATAGCTATTCAGACCCAAAGGCCTCAACTTCGTTTTCCTCACAAGGAAGTGGTCTCAGAAGACAAATGTTTCCTGAGCTCAGGCCTCTGAGATTCCCAAGCAGAGGAGCAAGGGTTTATATTGTTGATTCCTTTCCTTTACCAGGTGAGCAGCATATCTCTTCCAAAAGGGAACCAAAAAAGGCAAGCTTAGCAAATGGGGGTGTGTGCAAATAGGAATTTCAAATACGGTCAGTTGCTGTAGAGGTGTTCCGATTTATCCTACTGGAAGTTCTCTATCAATTTGTGATTTAATGATCTAGTTCTGACTGCTGACCACTTTAACTTGCTCAGCAGGCACCTCAATTAAATACCAAATTCCCAGTCAGCATATGAGCAAGTTCTAGTTCCTGCCTAAGGAACCATCCTGGATCAACTCTATGAACTTCCAGAAAGTCAAGTCTCTTGTTTCAAAATGCCTATTACAGATCTATAGTCATAGCATGGCCAGGGGCTGAAGTCAGGGTACCCAGTTCTCAGATAGCAGGTGGAAGCAGCTCTTCTTCAAGGCCGATGATAACAGCCCTGGCCCTCTTAGAGAAAATATGCAAATGTTCTTCCAGTCACATTTGCCTTCCAGCTTAGAGTGGATTTCAGAGGGTATCTTTTGTTCATTGCTGTATGTAAAATGCCTGAGCTGCTACCTCTGCTACGTTGGTCTGTAGCAGGTTTTACTGCGACCAAGTTCTGTGTGGATTCTATGGCCCAAAGTTTGTCAGGCAGAAAAGAGCTACCTTCTTCTCCGGGGCTGGCTTGCCTTGAGCCCCTTCGTGTATCATTTTTGGTTTGGGGGGGTGATTTTTTTGAGACTTGTAACAGGGAGTGGATCAGAGGAGAAATCAAGAACAATTACCTCAACGAAAACTAACTGCCTATTCCATCTGAGCCCTAAATGGTCTTGGCATCTAAAATATATGGGTAAGATGCAGTCAACAAAGTAGAGGCTGAATGTTACCATAGCACCTGGCAGCTCCACTTCTCCAAACACTTGCCCTCTTTACGTTCTTGCTCAGTATCTGTTCCTGACCATCTTAAGCACAGAATCGACTTCTTTTGTCTTGGCTTCTCCAGCCCCAGAGGCCCTTTGGCAATGTCTGAATGAGGAAATCGAGGCCTTGGCAATAACCACCTCCCTCTTCCCCTGGATATGTCAAGGGCTCAGATGTGTGCTGGGCTGAGGTGGCTGATGACTGACTTGGAGGGAGGAGGAAGCTCGGAAGTTCAAAGCAGAAGTTCAAAGGTGTGTCCCAGAAAAAGAAAATGTTGAAACTCTGGTCTCCACCCATCTGAAACTTCAAAAATAAACACGATTTCCAGACACACAGAGCAGAGCACACTGAGTGAACTCCAAATTCATAGAGTTTTAATGTATAACCTAATGACCAGGCCTGGCCTCTCCCAAGGAAATCAACCTGATTTCAAGTGAATGCCAACTTTCACATTTGTGATAACTATTTAAAAAATGCTACAAGAATAGGATTTGGGTCATAAAGATTGGAGAGATTCTTTCCCTCCCTCACTTATGAAAGATCAGAACAACTTCTGTAGGGGCTACGGTAACTCCTACTTAAACTTGAGTCTATTGGGGGGCATTATTGTAGTAGCCAGCGGAATTATGCCAGAAGTGTTCAGGGTAGAAGATCTGTGACAACACCATTTCCTCCTTCTCATTGGTATGCCCATGTGGTTCACACCTAAGTAAATAAAATTCACATTTAAGATAAATCACAGTAAGCAGTCTTCCCTGATGGTCATTCTATTTGGTCTGTCTGTCTGGGTAAGCAGAAATTCAATTGCAGAAAGCAGTCCAACTTGGTCTCTTTGCTGGATATGAGGCTATCTTGATATTATTATATATTAATATAATAATATATAATAATATTGATAGTATTTTTATTTTTAGTTTATGTGTATGAGTGTATAGCTTGCATGTGTGTAAGTGCACCTGTTTCGTGCAATGCCCACAGAGGTCAGACGAGGGCATTGGATCCCCTGGAACTGGAGTTAGGACACTTGTTAGCCATCATGTGGGTGCTGGGAATCGAACCCAGGTTCTCTACAAGAGCAGCCAGTGCTCTTAATCGCCGAGCCATCTCTCCAGACTCAAGTGTATCTTGTTTTTTAAAGAAAGGATTTGTGTAAAAGCATATCTGCAATTAGTAAATCATGGGCTTTCTGCTTCTACTCCGTGGTTTGGGACGTCGTCTTCTCTGGCCTGCTGTTGGTAGCTACTGCCCATCTTTTTGGCACATGCACATGCAGCCCTGCTCTAAACAGGGTTTCCTCTTAACTGGAATGAATGCTATGTAAACTCCAGAAGCTCCTGGGATGTTTCTTTGCAAGTGCTCCCCTACCCACTCACTCAATCTTCTTCCTTTCCAGAGGGATATCTACAATCTGTAGAGAACCGATAAACAGACAAGTCCCATTTTGCTCCAGTCCAGCTCAGCAACGGGGACTGTGTGGGTTCCCTTACTTTTCACAAGAACAGAACAAAGCACCTCCAGGCTGCTGGTCAAGGTGTTAGCACAATCTAAAAGTCTTAACAATGATCAGTCCGTAACTTTTTTATATGTTCTTCTTCTCTGCTAGTACCCCTCCATCTACCTGCTAATTTTACATCTATAATCAAACTGAACAGACTTTCATTTCTGTATAGTACATTTTCAATTATCTGTTCCTCAAGAAATGGTTTCCATAGAAAAAAGTAAGTAGCTCAGACCTCTCCAAAGAGCTAGAACTGTCCTTTCTTTGGGCATATACATGATTTATTTTTTGTTTGTTTGTTTCTTCTTGGTGTTGGAGTTTGAACTCAGGACCTCGTACATAGTAAGTTTGCACTGTACCACTGAACTACACCTCAATTTTAACCGTCTTACTGACCAGAAAAGTTTTAACCTTCTTACTGACGAGAAAAAACATTCAATCTAAACATACAGGAGATTGGTGAATTCCTACCCGGCAGAGATTACCCTGATCAGCTGCTTGGGATGGGGATGTGAGCTCTGTGCTTTCTCCTGTTTCTGAATCCATAAACCTTCCTATTTACATCAGGTTAAAAGAAACACAGGGCACTGTTATCCCTCCAATCTCCTACTCAGCAAGGGGACCCACAATCATGCTCAGTGCTGCCACCAGCTCCGTCTGAGTGGTATAGGAAGTAAGAGAAGCCAGTAGCAGCTTCCAAATGCTGTTCCTGGCCTGTACTCATCAGCACCACCCAGAAGCTTGTTAAAATTCAGATCATGAATTCCGAATTTTAAACTCTTTACACCTTAAATGGCTCTAATGTGCAAAGCCCTTTTTGGAAACATTAAGTATCACGGTCATAAAGAAAGGCCAGAAATCAGTCACCTTCCACTTTTCCTATGCCTTACACCTAGGAAAAGCAACAAGCGTGTATTGACTTTCTCCAGCAGTTCCAAATTCCAGATCTAAGTAAACAGCATCTTCACATTCACTGGCCTCACCACTCATCTACAACGTAATAAAGTATCAATCACGCTAAACCAAGGGCATGTCTTTTTTTTTTTTTTTTTTTTTTTTCTTTTCAAACAACTGGTTTGTTGTTTTCTCCTTTTGTTTAAATGAAGTTAAACATCCTTTAACTATAACCTTCACGTCAACTTTGCTCTCAGGCTTTCCTTATCTTTCTTTGCATGCCGGAGTACCAGAACAAAGATTCTGGCAAACATTACAAACCCTCATATCAACAGTGCATTCCCTTTAGTTGAGTTGAGTTTCTATATTGCTGACTGCCATATAGAAAGAAATCTAGAATCAATGGCTCTCAATGGCTAGAAGATAGCAGGCAATCAAAGAATATCTGATAAGTGGGCTGTGGGAAGAGATCAAACTCCCCTCCCAGCTCTTCAAAGTATTTCAGAACACAGGCCTGGATGGGGACAGGACCTCTGGTTCCCTCTGCCTGTTACCATCTGTATTTATCTGCACATTACCAAGCCTCCTTCTCCTTGGAAACCTTTCCAGATAAGACCAGTCAACACAGACAGTTCTTTCTGATGTCTGTGAAAGAGTTCTTATGACCATATCCTACATTTTGACATGTGCTCACTATAAGGCACTGGTCAAATGACCTAGTCCAGATAACCATGTTCCACGAGAGGAAACTGAGGTGGGAAAGTGGAGGAACTTGTCCAAGGACAGAAAACTGAAGACTCTCAGTACAGAGATTTGAAACTGCCAGTAGCCATGATCATAGGTGGTTAGGAAACTTGGGTTTTACATGAGACATGACTTTAAACAACGAGAGTAGGATGCTCTGCAGTAGACTCTTGGCACTTTGAGAGGTTGGGGGTATCTAACCTAGGGCCTCTCAAACCCTAGGCTAGCAGTGTTCTACCACAGAGCCTTTCCAGAAGATCCCTGGAGCCAGGGCTATAACTCAGTGGTAGAGAACTTGCCACATATGCCCAAGGCTCAGGGTTGATCCCCAGCACCGGAAAATAAAGTTAAAAATAAATAAGTAAAGAAACAACTATCATAATGCTTATTTGTGGCTGGTGGGGGTTCACATCTATAATCCCAGCCTTCAGGAGACAAGGCAGGATTACTGGAAGCTTGAGCCAGCCTGAGCTATTAAATAGGCCCAGAAAGAGATCCCATCTAAAACAAAAAAGGAAGAGAAAGGGGAAAAAAAAAAAGGAAGACAGAGAAAGAGAGAAAGAGAGAAAGAGAGAGAGAGAGAGAGAGAGAGAGAGAGAGAGAGCCTTGCATCAAATGTAATCTGATCAAAGCCCTGTTCTCTCAAAGGGCTTTATTGGCTCCTCAGTTTAGGATTACTGGAAGCCAGTTGGAGAACAAGTATCCAATCAGAACAAAGATACTCTGAAAGGGGACACAGTCTGGTTGGAGCTGGACTTGGACAGTAGCCAGTCTCCTTATTTCACTGCATGACTGAGCAAGTTGCTTAGCTTCTCTGGGTCTCAATGTCTCACTTATGAAAAGAAGATAATGGGGTTAAGAATATAGCTAAGTATTAGAGTGCTTGCCTGGTATGTGCAAGGAACTGGGTTTGATCCTCAACATCGCTAACAATAAAAAGAAGAGAGAAAAGAAAAAGAGAGGGAGAGAGGGAGAGAGGGGAAAGAAGGAAAGATGAGAGAGATGGGGGGCACTACTTAACCAAGTTGTGGTGTTCCCATAAATTTCTTAAGATAACATACTTAAGAAAAAAAGGCAAACTCACAGTAGGTAAGCACATGACAATCTCAACACAACTTAAGTAAACGCCAGAATTGGGGAGAAACAGCCATGGACCTTCAAGAGCATTTATGAAGTTATAGACATCCACTCATGTCAGCTTTGAACCGTCCATTTATTTCAGGAGCAGCTGTGCATCAGGCTCTGGGCTCACAGTCTCAGTACCTGGTTTTTGTATAGTTTTCATTGCAGCTGAATGGGTCTACGGCTTCCTCCTGATGCATCTAGGTACTTTATGAAATAATACTTATGGCAAGTTTGAATCAAGCTAAAGATGGGACCAGAGAGATGACTAATCAGTGAAGAACACTTGGTGCTCTTGCACGGACCCAGGTTTGGTTCCAGCACCCATATGGGGCGGGTGGCTCACAACTATCTATAACTCCAACTCCAGGGGACCCGATGCCTTCTTCTGGCCTCTGAGGGTACTGCACACACATGGGGCACATGCAGACAAGCAGGCACATAAACATACACATACAAAAATAAGTAATTTTTTTCTTTTTTGGACAGGGTATCCCCCTAGTCCCAAGCCTCCTGGAACTCACCAAGTAGGTCAGGCTAGCCTCAAACTCACAAAGATCTCCCTGCCTCTGTCTCCTGAAAAATAAGTAAATCTTAAAAGGAAAAAAGAATCATGCTAAAGGCTAGAGAGAGTTTGCTACTTTGCAATCACTCATTGTTTTTGACAAAAAAAAAAATCATATCACACAACACAGTTAGTTTCACTTATCAGTAACCTGATCTAGGAATTATTTTGTTTCCCAAAGTTGAATCCATCTTTATTGAGGACAAATCCCCCGGACTAAGCCCTTTGTAAAGGAAAGCAAACTAGAGACAATTTGAAGATCGTTCCAAACAAGTTCTAAAAAAGCACTTTCAAAAGCACTAAAAATGTCCCTTTCAAAGATGTGCTTGTAAGAAAGTCTCACTGCCCCCCCGCCTTTTTCCAAGAAAAAAAAAATTATGTAGTTTGGAGTTACACAGACTCTTTTGTGTATAACTGCACCTTCTGGAAAACTGACATGGAACTGTATACACAGCAAGCTCAAAATGAGTAATTTATGGAATTGAACTAAGCCTCGAACACACTGGGATGAAAGAGACATGTGAGCAGGATCATAAGTCTTCTGTCCCGAGACATGAATGAAAATCTCCTTAGGGATACAGCCCTACCTGTAATTTATTTCCACATTATTCTTACGTGCAATATTATTTTTGGCATGTTAATGTATTGTCAAAGAATTCCAATCTAGTGACATGACAAAAGTTGTATTTCATTTCAGAATGCAAAAAGTGTGAAAATCAATTGAATTATATATCAATGACATGCAATAAGGGTAAGCAGTATATTCTGGGTAATGTCATTTCTCTGGAATGAATAGCAGCCTAGAGAGCTTGGATTAATTACTAGAGTTTGATTCTTACTGTTATAATCAGTTGAATTGTTGAAGGGAGATAAAAACCAAAAGTCTTCTCCCCTTTCCCCCCAAAAGAAAGAGTGATTTGCCAGAACCCACATAATTTAGATGATGAATTTCTCTTCTGGGCAACTGACTAAACCCCTAAGTTTATACTGGCAAATAAAATAAACACTGAAAGTTGAAATCACTCTTTGATCTGGTAAATAAAATCTGCAGAAAATTCAGCCTCAATTACTCTTGAAATTTATGACATAGCCAGTATCGCAGCAAGATTGGGGGCGCATGCAGGTTTTCATTGAAAACACAACGTGCTCAGTGTATGCCACAAAAATCAATGTGATGCCTGCAAATAACCAAAAGCATCCTGACATCTTCACTTCGCTGATCATTTGGAGAGTGCCAGGACTGGCTTGGACTATACTGTAGTAAGTGTGTAGCACTCTAGTAGATGCAAAGAAAAACAAGACACAGTCTAAGAAAGGAGTAAATTCTGCCACAGAACTACTATATACAGTCTATATAGGCTGTTCAGTGAACAGCTAAGGGGAAAGTGAGGCCTAACTGGGAACGTCATTTTCTCAGATCAACTAGGGCCACAGCAGTCCAGCACCAGAGCTGGTACTGAGTGAGTGATTACTGTGTCTCTGGCATGGACTGCACATGCTTCACACCAATATGATGGAGTGGGTACTACTACTATCTGCTTCTTATATCTGAGTAAACTAGGCACAGGGAAATTCATTGACTTGCCCGAACTCCAACAGCTAATAAATGGAGAGCATTTACTCTGGGCCCTGAGAGGCGAGATAAAATGTTATTAGCAAGTTTAGGTGATGTTAAGGAATGCAATCAAAATATTTCTGGGAGGGAGAGGGGAGCAGCGCTTCTCAGAGCATGTGAAACCCTGGCAGGCAGGAAGGCATTTAACACAGGGTGAACTAGAGGAAGACAAGTGCTTTCCCTGGAATCTGAGCACAGTGAAGGAAGATTCGAGAACAGATGCTGAGGCAGCCCTTCCTCTGCAGAGCTGAGGCAGTGGAAGTTTCCATGCAGAGTAACCCTGTGATCAATGCCGTCATGAGTGTGTGTGTGCGTGCCTGAGTGCATGCGTACTTGTGTGCGTGCATGCATGTGTGTGTATGTAGGGAGGCTTGTGTGTGAGTGCATGAATGGCAGGAACTTGTGTATGTGACTGGAATGTGTGTGTACTCACATGGGGGACTTGCATGTGTTCATGTGTGTACGGAGGTGTGTGTGTATGTGTGTATGTGCACTTATTCTACCAGCTCCAACTTCACTTGTTAGCTCTTACACAGTTCTATAAGATGACAGTTTTCTTCTTTAGAACAAAATTCTCTCTACTCAAATATCCAGGGGCTGCTCTTATGATTATTCATTTCCATGTGTAAATAAAAGCAAAAATACAACTACTAACATACTGCAGCCAATGAGCCAAAATTCCCTCAGTCACACTGTCACCAAAGCAACCGCATTAATTCCAGCATCTTGGGGCATTGCTGTGATCCTGGCACTAGGGACCCCGAAGCATGAGGATTCTAAGTTCAAGGCTAGCCTGAGTTACCTAGTCAGATAGAGGAAAGCCAGCCAGGGCTCCACAGAAAGACCCTGTCTCAAGAAAAGAAGGGGAGAAAAAAAAGAAGTAACAGGATCAATAAGTAATTTAAATAACTTGATCCATACCATTTAAATTATCAAACAGGCCGGTTTTGATCCTTTTCCTTTTTGTATTGATGTGACCTTTAGAGCACCTGAATCTACATGTCATGAGTGTTCATCTGGACTGACTCATGCTTCCAGCGCTGAGAATTCAGAACTGAGAGTGTAGTGAGGGTTCTATTGACTCTGTGAAGTGGAAGGCTGATTATTGCTGGATGGCAATAACCTTAATTATCAGGGACCAGAGCGGTTGCTTCCAGCCATCTCTACAACAGAGACACTGACTGAAGAGCCCTTTGCTAATCATTCTCTTCTAGAATCTTCCTAAATCCTTTCCACGGCACACAGCTTACTTACTCTTTCCCTTTGATAGGTTGGCTTTCCAGGCATGTAGAAATCTTCCTAACATAGCAGCAGGGCATGATGGGAAACACCTAGAATGGTGTGGGATGGGATATGAAGAAACTGACAAAAGGACAAATAAGTGTTAGAGAACTTGATTCAGCAATTGAAACTCTCAGGACATCCAACCAGTGGGTTGAGAACATATTTCCGGGGTGGTAGGGACAGGCAGGGGGCAAGGGACTTACAAAAAGTACCATTCTATGCCTCCTGGTGATTACGACAGGCTGTATTTTTACACTGGCTATATAGAAAGAGGAGGCAGAACAAACCTGCCCCTATATACCCCAGCCCAGGCCACTGTGCTTGGTCTGTATTGTGAATAGGGAGACAAGGAAAAAAAAAAAAAGTACCATTCCAAAAGTCAGATCAGCAAACCACAGTCCAGTTTCTTATGGTTCAGAACAAGGCTCTGTAAGATTGAGAAGCAGGGCACAGCACCCATGGGAAAGGAACAGCGGGAGCTTATTCATGGAGAATTTCAGGGCTACAGGCAGAAGTCCTGGATCCAGTGAGGAACAGGAATGAGCCAAAAAGAGACAGAAGTGGTCGCACTTTCTGGGCTGAACAAGTGTGTGGGAAGCTGTGGCCCCACCGCAGGTAGATGCCAGTGCTCATTCCAAGCTAAACAGACGTGCACGCCACAGCAGCAAAATGAGTTCCATGCCCAGGGAGTAGGTGGTGCTGAGGTCACCCCCAAACCACTCACCGAGGTCTGCACAGACAGTAAAGGAAAAGATCAGGCCCACCACTCAAGCAGGGAAAATCCCCTTCATACGGAGGCCCATACAGCAGGGGACAGGAAACAGCACCCATGATGTCATCCAACGCAACTTTAGATTTACTCTGTGTCCAGCAGTGTATTTCACTTATTTATTTTTTCATTTTCCAAATGTTCATGATGAACAGCATTGGCCTCACTAATAAAATCCAAAAACAATATGGTTTTCTATTATGGCTAAGAAAAGTTCTAGAACAGGATGGATGAACGGTTCAGGTTCAGGGAAACACTTGGGAACACTGCAGTGTCTCTAAAAGGGCAAGGACTTCCAGGCCAGAGACACGAGTGTCTGGGAAAGGAGAAGGAGAAAAGAGCTGCGGATAGTTGGACAAAGCAAGAGGCATTTTTCTACATTTTGTTTGCACAATTGGAAAAATAACTTGTGAGACCTTTAAGGTGTTTTAAGAAGGAGACGTGCAAGACTTAAAGCATTCCATTGGTGAATGACCAGGAAAGGTGCACGGAAGGCCGGCTTGGCACACACATGACCGAGTTTCAAGGTAGTAAGCTCCAGAGTGAAGCAAGAGGAACACTAACAGAAACAGCTGATGACAAAGTAATCAATGCATTGAATTCAGGAAGAAGGAGAATCTACCTATCCAATTCTACAGGGACCTGAAGGCCTGCTTTTCTGTAGTGTGGGTATTTTTAAGTTCATACTTAAGCCATGAAATCATTTTCCTTCCTAGTTAACAAAACCCTAAAGGCACTTCGTAAAACTGGAAGAAAACAGTGCCTAAGCGATGGTGCAAAAACAATCAGCCTCATCTAACCATAGAACAATGGCTTTCAGAAAGGCGGTCTTTTCTGCTCTGGGGACAGTGGGAGGGAAAGCTCACAGTAGACTTAGAGGCAATAATTTGCATTAGGCAACTTAAAATATACATAATCCTTTATATGAAAAGGTAGCTGCCAACAGCTGTCACAGGTAGACAAGGAATCTTACATTTGTTTAAAACAAGTTTAAAAATTAATTGATTTTTTTTAAAGAAAGGAAAGAAAGGCTTTGATGGTAAAAACCTCGAGAAAGTAAATTCTTAGAAGAAGTTTCTTACAAGCAAGTACTAATGAATTAAACACCTTTGCTTTCGAGTGCGCATCTCATTAATGAACAGTGCCCAGAAACTAACATATAATGACCCAATATGCATGAAACCTCTTATTACGGGTGTCACAAGCCCAGGTAAGCATATAGCTCAAAACTAAGGGTCTTGTTCCAGTAGGTATGAAAGTCTTTAGAATAAACATTTTAATCCAATATTTCAAATTACGTTAAAATAGTTCAAACTAGTTTAAGGTTTTGCTGAGGATGTTCAGGGCACCAAACCTCAAAGACTAAAAGTAAGGCAATAGGACTATGGTGATGATGGCTCACTTGGTAATGTGCTTGCTGCACAAACATGAGGATCTGAGTCCGGGTCTCCACGCAAAAAGGCATTGGGAAGGCGGAGAAGGAGAATCCCTAGAGTTGGCTGGCCAGCTAGTCCTGTTGAAGTTCTAGGTCCAACGAATGACCATCTCAAAATATAAGGTGGGGAGAGAGATTAGTCATCCAAGGTCAATCTCTGGCCTCCACACACACATACACACGTATATACACATACACCATATACGCAAATTAAATTTTTTTAAAACACATGCAAAAAATTAAAGGGGAAAAGCCAATCTACAGTATATCCAAGTCACAGGAGACTGACTACAGCCATTAAATAAAATGTTACAGCATACACGTCTTGATCTGGAAAGATTTTATGATCTTGCTGCATGAAAATTAAGTAAATTTAGTGTGCACATGTATATGTGTACATGCATATGTCCAAAGAAAGTATGGAAGCCAAGAAACCACAGGACAAGCAGGGTCCTTGGAGTACAGCAAGAACAAAATAGCTTTGCCCATCTTTACAGGAGTGTCCCACATTTTAACAAACTGTAGGAATTTGTGATTTATTTTCAAACCCAATAACCTTGTGATTCATATGCTCCTTTGAACATGGCTTTAAGCCATATTTAAACAGGAGGCTTAGACAAGGAGAGATTTCTGTGCTATGCAGACACAATAAAACAGCAATACTATTAAATCTGTTTTACTCTAGTTAAATGTTGCTCAGTAGATGATTGATTGATAGATGAAATGTTAAGATATTTTCTTCAGCCAAAGACTTAAGTATAGAAATATATATAACATGTACATGAATTATATGAATTACAGTGCAAACTTAAAAACATGTATATATAAGCTAAATGTGGTGGCACATGTCTGTCTTTAATCCCACCACACAGGAGTTAGAGGCAGGTGGATCTCTGTAAGGCCAGCCTGCTGGACATAGTGAGTTCCAGGTCAGCTGGGGCTACAGGGAGACCGTGTCTCAAAACAAAAAATACATACATACACACATAAACACATGTACATGCTCATTTCCCAAATAAGATGCACAAAGGTTTAGAGAGATGGAATTATTTCCACGAGATTCACACATCTAGAGTGCTTGCCAGACATGTGTAATGCATGGGTTTGGATCCCCACCCCTACATACCTGGGGGTGGTGGTACATGCCTGTATTCTCAGCATTTAGGAGATGGAGGCAGGAGGGCTGAGGATCTGAAGTTCAACCAAGGCCAGCTTGAGCTACATGTGACCTTGTCTCAGACACACATACACACAGGGAGCAAGAGAGACAGAGACAGAGACAGAGACATATACATCTAAAAGAGTCCTGGCCAATAGGATGGAAGTTTCTCAACACTGTGTGTCTTAAGTCTGTTCAGATCAAAATGTCATAAACTGGCTAGATTAAAAATAACAGAAATTGGGGCTGGAGAGATGGCTCAGCAGTTAAGAACACCGATTGTTCTTGAAGAAGACCCAAGTTCGAATCCCAGCACCCACATGGCAGCTAACAACTGTTCATAAGTCCAGTCCCAGGGGGATCCAACAGCCTCTTTTGACCTCTGCGGGCATTGCACGACACGGGTGCACTTACCTAATTGTTCTTGAAGAAGACCCAAGTTTGAATCCCAGCACCCACATGGCAGCTAACAACTGTTCGTAAGTCCAGTCCCAGGGGGATCCAACGCCTCTTTTGACCTCTGCGGGCATTGCACGACACGGGTGCACTTACCTACATGCAGGCAGTACATGCATACACATAAAATAAAAATAATAAATAAAAAAATAAAGTAAAATAACAGAAATTGGGGCTGGAGAGATGGCTCAGCAGTTAAGAGCACTGGCTGCTCTTGCAGAGGACCTGGGTTCAATTCCCAGTATCCACACGGTGGCTAGCAACCATCTCTAACTCCAGTTCCATGGGATCTGACACCCTTTACTGACCTCTACAGGGATCACACGACACGGGTGCACTTCCACACATGTAGGCAATGCATGACACTGGTGCAGTTACAAACATGTAGGCAATGCACTCATATACATAAAGATAAGTAATTTTTAAAAAATTTTAAAAAGGAAATAACAGAAATTATTTTTCTAAGTTCCAGAGGATGGATGTCTACCACCCAAGCAGATTCTATGTGCTTGCTATACACAAGGCCATTTTCTGGCCCACAGATGGCATCTTCTGCCAGAGTCTTCAGGTAGAAGAGATATCCCAAAGCTTCTACCTTCTAATGCCAGTACCTTTGGGGTTAAGAGGGCAGCCCATGAATTCGGAGGGACATAAATATTCAGACCACAGCAACCAGCCACATTGGCATCAAAAGAAACCCATGTAGGTACAGGTGGGTGACATGAGAACAGAAACCTGACACCAAACCAAAATCTCATAGATCTGCCACGAACAGACAGTCTTTTCTAGAACAAAGAGAAAGACATGAATGTGAGAAGGAATTAGTTATATTACTCCACCCCTAAATTCCTATTCTAAAGATTTAACCCCAGTGGTGCTGTATTCGAAGATAAGGCCTACACACAGGACTGGTAAAAATTAAATGATGTCAATGCCAATGAGATAAAGACACTTGCTGGTCAACCCTAATGGCCTGAGTTTAATCTCGGGGACCCACTTGGTGGAAGGAAAGAACTGACCCCCGCTAATCATCCTCTGACCTCCACATGAATGCTGTGGTATGTGGCATGTGCACACACACATACACTCATAAAATATTTAATTTTTTTTATAAAGTTAAATGATGGCAGAAAGATGGGGCATTGATCTCACAGACAGGACTAGTGTCCGTAAAGAAAAAGGAAGAGACACCAGAGATCTGCTTCTCACCTCCAGGCCCAGGAAAAAAAGACTATGTGAGGACAAAGGGAGAAGGCACCCTTCCTGGAGCCCAAGAGGCCCCACCACCAGAAACTAACTTGATGACAATCAGCTGTGAGAAAATAGTATTGTTAGTGCGGCTGGAGTGCATCCATGCACCTAAGAAGATCAGTCTCGCACATCTGAAAACCAAGGTTTCTGAGAAGTCAAATTCAGAGCTGAAAAGCAAATGAACTCAAGGCTGTCCTCCTGCTTCTCTTGACCAGTCCTGTTACCCATTCATAACTCTACTTGTAATATACATTATATTGGTAAATTACCATGCTGTCTGAGCTCACTGAGAAGATGGCTGTGGAAGTAGGTTCATAGCCCCCACACACTCCATTTTAGACCCAAGCATGTTTGTCTCAAGGTGTCCTCCAAGGCGAGACCCCTTGTCTGAGGATGGGATGCCCCTCCCCCCCAACTTGTAACAGAGTGGGAACAGAACAGCAAAACAACCTAAGAGTAAAAACATGCCCTTTAAAACAGCTAGCAGGTAAACTGTTTCTCACGGGGGTTAATCTTACTTATCCCATGATATAGAAATGCATACAGTGGGTAAGAGACTTCTGGAGTTCAGTCACGGAAGGGTATGACTTGAAGAGAAAGCTCAGTCAGGAACTCCAGCTGACTGCCTCAACTTCCCCAGCCTCTGTCTGCTAGATGTTGTGAGCACCCAATTTGATGATGTTGTCTATATTGGTTGCTGTTTGCTCTTTTACTAGAAGACCTCACCCCAGCGGACATTCTGATCTGCCTGGGACTCACTATCAGGAACTTCAATTGGCTGCCTCAACAGGGTTTTGCCAGTCAATTTCTGCTGGATGCTTTGAGCACCCAATGATTTCATGTTTTGCTATCTACATATCATCTATCATTTGCTACTTATTCTTTTACACTGGCTTCCTCACTCGTTCAAAACTGAAAGTATGGCTATAGTATATCTTTCCTGGGCCATATTGGATAGATCACTATTTTAGCAAGATCAAACTAAACTGATCCCCTATCAGCCTTCCAACCTACCATCCCTTCACAATAACCATTTAATAGGATTTTCTACTTCAGCCTACAATAGAGAAGTTGCCAAAATTTTATCTTTCATTCTTTCCCTAAATACAATTAGCCACTGTGTTCATTGGTGGGGATCAGAGTCTACGTATCACACATACATACCTACTCCATACACACACATACACAGAGAGAGGCATGCAGACAAATACTCCACATGTACACATACTGCACACAGCATGTGCACACATACTCACACATGTACACACTCCATAGTGTCCACTTCTGTTGCCCAGCAAGCACTCGCTTATCAGTAAGATCCCACACTCCAAGACCAGCCCGTGCATTTCTGGCCTCCCCGCTGTCTGAATTCAGTAGATGCTTTAGAAATGTTTGTTGCTGAAATCAACTACTGTTCAACACTCCGTTTAATTTTCCAAAAACCTTCCTTCACACTTTCTCCTCAGATGGGCTCAGCAACTCCCTCTCCCGGGTTCCCACCTGAGCTTATTTCACTCATTACAAAGTCCAAATACTTTTATAGTCTTTCCATCCCCTTAGTCGGTGAGCTCTGGTCAAAGGGACAGTAGCGAGGGAAGGCGTGAAGATCTCAGACTGTTGGCGTAGACGTGAAGGGCGCATAGAGCCATTCAAACCCAGGCAGGAGACAGGGAGGACACAGTGTACCAAAACACCAACGATGGTGAACAAGGAACAAATTGATCTCAATTCAGTTTGAGACAGTGCCTGGAGGTTTCCGTCAAAGATGTGTAGAAGGAGTCCTTGACAGAGCCTGACCTTCTCCACTATTGGCACTACCAAGAAGGCAAGACTTTAAAAAAAAAAAAAAAAATCCAGATTTCAGACACCAGTCTTTACCAGTTTATTGTGTACTTTGTTAATGTGAGCCTCAGCTCCCTCAACTATAAAATGAGAAGCCTGAACTATAGAAAGGATTTCAAAGATCCTTCCAGGATGCATGGACCCCAATGCTGTGAAGAGACATCACATTCCACTAAGCCACAGTATGGAAAGAGTTTTCCTTTGACCTCTGTGGGCTACAGAAGTCCTTCCTACCATTAAGTCAGAAGAGAGAACAACTAACACATACAGTACATCTACTGTGTTGAGGACTATTAAAAAAACAAACGAACAACAACAACAAAAAAACCCTGTGGAAAGCGAGCTACTCAGCCCCACCAGATATGATATGACCCACATATAAAACAGGGGTGTGTAGAAAAGTATTCTGCATGTTAAAATAATGCCTGGTCTCCTTTATTAATTAGGGTGTGTTGCAAGAAACACAAAACTCTAAATGGCTGCGGGTAGGGAGGAATTTGTGGGGCTTACTTAACAGCTTAGAACAAGAGCAGTTTCCCTTGATGCCAGAGGGAGCTAGCCGCCCCATGGGAGGCTAGGAAGGATGAGGCATGCTCAGGAAGGGAAACACACTCCCATTTGCAATGGATTATTCCTTCTTTCACCTTCCCACATAGAAGAATTACCTTCCAAATGATTTCATGGCCTTTTTTGCTATTCACTTTCCTAATAAATTTTATAACTAAGTCTACTTAAATCACATTTAGGTTATTAAATTTTCACCCTCTTCTTTCGGTTGGTTTTCCTTCTGAACTAATAGTCTGGGGGAGGGGCGGGAAGCTACACCTGTGTTAAACATTTAAGGCTGATTAGACACTTCAGGGGTTGTGAGGGGCTGGAATACTGCAAGTCCAGAGCCAAATGATCTTGGCCTAGGTTTAGCCCCTTAAATAGCCATTTATTGCCCACCTCTGTGTGTGATCTAGCATCCTTGTGACCATTAGGTAAATCTTTTTGGACTATATGAACAGACCCCTGGCTTCCACCACCCTGAAGCCGTTGAAGAAGACAGAAGAGCGGACCGTCTCTTTGCCATGATCTACCTGACCTACTGTGCCTGCCTACTACCTGAAGTCTCCACTGATGCATTACAATGTGTCTTGATTTAGGATTTTCTTTGTTCTGGTATCATAAAATCTCCGTGAAGGCATTTTCACACTGGAATGAGGTATTTGAGGGAAATCACTCATATATGACCCCAGAATAACCTTTCATTCCCTTTGGGGTGAGAACTGTAATTTTTGTGTTGGCATTGCACACGCATATGAAAAAATCAGAGGTTCTCATCTGGTCAGGCCGTCTTTCTCTTGGGGTGAGATTTTGTTCTCTCCTTTGTCCAGTTCTATATATGATCATAAACTCCCAATCAGTGTGTCAACTTCATGGAAAATCCACCACCCCTTTACACTGTGAAACACTACAGTTAGAATAATTTGCTTTGGAGGCTGAAGAACTGGTTCAGTGGTTAAGAGAGCTTGCTGTGCAAGTCGAAGGACCCGAGTTTGTATCCAAGCATCCACATAAAAAGCTGGGTGTGGCCACACACACCTGTAACCAGTGCTGGGGAGCCGGGGTTGAGACAAGAGGATTGCTGGGGCTTGCCTGTCACCAGTATGACACTGTTGCACATTTAGTTTATGGAAAATAATAACAACTACTCACTGGTAATTGTGGAAGAGCTTCTTCCCCTTTTCTAAGCAACAAGACCCTAGAGCTAGATTATCTACTCTAAGACACAGGAAATGGCTAAAACTGACTCCCCCAAATTCTAATCTTAGAATCCTAGAGTTGTCAGAAATCTTAAAGGTTTGGGTCTAGAAGTTTATAACCGAGATAAGTATGTCCTGGGGCACTTGGAAATGTGAGGGCGGATGTTGGCCTGTCATGTGACAAGGATGACATGCTTAGTTATCAGTGACTGCTAGAGATACTGAAGTGCCTGCAGAATGGACCTACAGCTCTTGGCAGAATATGACACCTACAGCTCTTGGCAGAATATGACTGCGTGAATGAAGATGAGCTCCTCCCCATATTCCAGGAGTGCCCTGTGAGAAACATGGGCCTCATACTTTTTACTCATAGATACTGTTAGGTGCCCTGGGTCAGCCAGTCAAAGTAAATGCATGCACAAAGAACAGCTTACTGCCTCAAAAGGCATGGAGATGGAGCTGTACTCCCACTGTTAGAAATGATGGGCATAGCCAGGTAGGGTATTCTATACATACAGGTCCAGCTGCAAAGGAGGTGGAGGGAGGAGGATCACAAGTTCAAAGCTTGCCTGGACTACAGAGTTATTTCAAGGCCATCCTGGGTAATTTAGTGAGACCCTGACTCAAAAACTAAAAAAGGGCTATGCATTTAGCTCAGTGGTAGAGGACTTGCCTAGCACGTGCAAGGCTGTGGAGTCAATCAAGCCCAGTCTTAAAAAAAATAAAAAGCCGCTAATAACACTGAAATGTTGGAGCCAGAATAAAAACTTGCAGGGCTTGGTGGCACATGCCTTTAATAGCAGTACTCAGGAAGCAGAGGCAGGTGGATCTCTGTGAGTTTAAGCCAGCCTGGTCTACATAGCAAGTTCCAGGTCAGCTAGGACTACAGGGGGACTCTGTCTCAAAAAACACCGAACATAAATAATAAATAAATAAGTAAATAAATAAATGAATAAATAAATGAATGAATAAATGAATGAATGAATAGATAGATAAATAAATAAATAAATAAATAAATAATAAATGTTATTCAGGCCTTCAGGTTCTTTCTTTTGGGGCTCTTTCCACTTCTGTGGCCTGCAGGATAATTTGTTCAGTTAAGTGAAAAGCGAAACATCTAGTCCTCAAGACTCACGAACAATTATGTCAAAGTTGCTCCCCTGAGCACCAGGTGTTTCTACAGTCATCTCATGTTCTCTCCTTCTTCTCCTTCGGCCCACCTCCTGCCTCTCTTTTAATTAAAAGGAGACAAGCATCACAGCCAGGAGGGTCCGCATCCACATCCCCCGTGGAGTGCATAGTAGCTCTGCACAATGGAATATTAAATATTCTTTCAAGTACATTTCCTTTAACAGCCAGGCTCCCTGGCTCACACTAGTTCAGCCATGCCTGTGATTGATCCCTGGGTTTAAGTACCCCATTACCTTCAACTTGCATGCTTACAGAGCTACCCATGTACCAGGAAGCATCAATGATATAAGGATGGACAAGCAGACTGAGAGGTGTCTTTCCTCTTCCCCATGAAAACAAAAGAGGCAGAGAATGGCCCAAATCAGAGCCAAAGAAAAAGACAGCTATGCTGGGTGTGAAAATCCACTTAGGTGATCCCCAAAGCCATGGTACAGTTCCAGGGTTGGTTCTGCCGCTGCAGCTATTGAGCTTTTTACTGACTGACAACTAGCAAAAAAAACATAGTCCATACCCTAAGCAGAGTTCCAAGCCAAGGCTAACAGTAGACTCCTCTAAGTTTACAGAACAGTTTTCATGGGCAGTAATGTTCTGCGGTGTTATTAATTTTTAAAATTAACTTTATGAGTTCACTATAGTTCCCAACCTGTTGAGGAAACATGAGAAAAAGTCATAAATATGGAAAGAGAAGAGATGATAATATGTAAACTAATACCATGTGGATATTTATTGAAAATTAAAATGAAATAATAAGAATATCTATATTTACTAAATGCTCAGACACATCACTTCCTAGGTAAGACTTTTATATGCTACCCACAGGGGACATGCCCTTATTTATTCTTATTGTACAGAGGTGGGGAAAAGTTACCAAAGTTAAGTAGTTAACAGCCACATACTGGGTGGCCACACTGAGATTACAATTCAAATAGTTCTTATTCAAAGCTCTAAATCCTTATTATCATTTTCAATGAGCAAATCAAAATTAGAGGCTAGTCTTCAAAATTAACTGCAACCTCAGAGCCTTTTACCCCCTACACCAATGCACTGGGACCAAATGCACTGGGTCTCATAAACACAACTAGGCCAAAAGTAACAGCAAAACACATTTGTTCTTTCTAAGTGTTGAAACATTGGAAATATGGAGCTAGGAGCAGTAACTTGTGATTATAATCCCAACACTCAGAGGCTGAGGCAGGAGGATTGCTGTAAATTTTGGCAAGAATTGTTATATAGTTAGTGAGTTCTAGGCTAGTGCTGACTATAGAGTGAGGTTCTGTCCCCCACAAAAATATAAACTCCAAACAAAATTTGGAAATATAATATTAGGAAAATAACCTGATATAGTTCTGCTAGTTAATTAGGCCCATTAAAATTGAGCATAAATAAGACTATTCACAGTCTCCATTATTATTTATTACTGCTCTGGCAATCCTGACCAATACTTTTGGGGGGATGGGGGTAGAGAAGAAAATATACATATAATTGCTTGCAATAAAAACTATTTGCTCTCTAGAGAACCATGGAGAATTAACTGAAAACCTATTCGTATTCTCATGAAAACTCAATAAAGAGATTGGATGTAAGATAAACATACCAAAATCAATAGCTTTCCTGTAGATCTGTGATAGTCAGATAGACGATATAATGGAAAATATTGGAGAAACTTGGTAGGTTTGTGTTCCTTCAACATTATCTGTAGAAGTTAGCAATCCTTTGAGGACAGGGGTTCTTTATAGCATGTCTTTTTTAAAAATAAATTTTTGGATTTACTCATTTTTATTTTATGTGTATGTGTGGTTTGCCTGCATGGATAAAAGTGCACCATGCTGTGTAATGCCCATTAAGGACAGAAGAGGACATTGGATCCCCTGGAACTGGAGCTACTAATGGTTGTTAACTATCCTATGGATCCTGGGAGCTGAACCTGGGTCCTCTGCAATAGTAACCAGTGCTTATAGCTGCTGAATCATCTCTCCAGACTCATTAGTTGTCCTTTTTAAAGTTGTGATAGTACTTGTAATTCTGGTAAGGTAAAATGGGTTACCTTTGTCTCCCCTAGGAGCCAGGGAAGCTAAGATCTCTAATAATGCTTTTCACAAAGTTTTCATCCAAATGCCAAAATCAAGATGCACAAATCCTGCCATATACAGTGGCCTCTTAAAAACTACTGAAATAGTTACAGCAACAATATTTTGTCAAAATGGGTCTTAGACTCCTTGATGAAAGCTAGAACAAATTAGGTTCTTGGGTTTATTTTAGTTAAGTACAACAGTCATTTGTGTGCTATGAAGAACTTCTTAGAATACCATCCTCTTCTGTTTCAAAACCATTTAAAAATGCTATTCTTTCTTTTATGCTGAGACAGTGCACTCATTGTCCCATCAGTGAATTCCTTTTAAGTTTTACTATAGCCCTTCATCAGTGCTAATTTTTAAACTCTAGGATACAAACAAAGGCAGTTCCCAAAAGAGCAAGCTTTGGAAGGAAACTTGAATTCCTTTCAACTACATTTTTGCTGGCACCTTGTTAAAGAACACAGAGTAATGAAATCTCAATTTCTCTCATTAGTTAATTAGCACCTCTGCATGTTCATGACTGTAAACACTGTACTGTTAGTGACTTTCAAGTCTGCTCTCCAAACTCAGGGACTGTTGGAATATGTACTTTTTAAATGTATAAGCTTCCATAACCCTGATAGAGAAACAAACCTGTAAACTATTCTTCTCTAAGCACAGACTAAATGCTACAAAATGGAGCGATAAAGGTGAGTCTAGGCATTTAGTGCCGTCGTATTGATCTCAGATCTCTCCCAACACTTTTCTTCTAATCCTCTCCATAATGACATGAACTGTGAGACTTTCTGAAGATGTCAATTTCTCTTGCATTCATTTTCAAATGGCCAGCACAGACGTGGGCTGGGCACTAGATCAAGCTGTCAATGTCCCCCTACTTGGCTATCGACAGGCTTCTTGCCACATCTGTCAAGAGCCTCCTAGGGTTCTTCAAAACTCTTCTCCCTTGGAAGAGAGCAAGAAGGGAGGAGGAGCCAGGAAAGTTATTGATCCATTCTTTTAACATGCTAATTTGCCTGGGGCTGCTGCAGTCACTGCCAAGCCAGACACTTCAAAAGGAAACTGTTTTTCAAAGTGGAGATGTCTTTTTCAAACACTTAAAAAATGGAAAACAAATGAATCCAAGTATCAAGTTCACAGTGCAGTGTGAAAGAGGTTGGCCAAACAGTTAATACTTACAAAAGGGGCCTAGAATTGATGGTAACAAAAATCTGAAAGTTTGTTCATTATAAACCTCTTAAGCCCTGTGCCCATAGCCAGTGAGGATGTAACCTGCTGAGTTTCATTAATCTTTGGGGAAAATTAAAGTTGATAAGGTTAAGTTGATGTAAAAACATTAATAACATTGATATTGATGAATACTTGGGCATCTCCATAAATAGGGAGCTAGAAAAAAAAGCTGATTGTTCATTTAATTGCACCAGTAACTGGTAGCACATAGACAAGGCTAGACCACCACCCCTCCCCCATAAAAAGAGGGGTTGGAGAATTAGTGCATTATTAAAATATTAAAATATTTGTTTACTGCCTCTGTTATCAGTTTAGTATGCTATCCGTGAAACCCAGTACAGATAAGACTACAAAGCAAAATAGAACGCAAAGTAATACATTACTAAGTTTGTAAAAATCGATTCTTCTAAAGTAGTGAATCTGCTCTGAGTTTTCAGGTCATATGTTTCTAGGGTTTTGTTGGTTGTGAATGGGATTTAAAGGATGAAGTCACATGAAAGAGAAAGCTGTGCCCATGGTAAAGAATCCACTGTAGGAGCAATAGTAGGAAACTAGGTGTCTTAAATCAGGGACATTCTTAGGGACAAAGGCTTTAAAGAAAAGCATTCCTAGCTGGTGGGGTCTTCCCTAATCATGAGGTTGGGCCATATTTACCTGCCATGGTATTATGGGAGGAAATCAGTATTCTGTTAACCTCTGACCCACAGATCCCAGACAGACAAAAGCCCAAGCCAGAGCCCTGGAAGAAGGTAGCCAAGTGTCAAACAGCAGGGAAGCCATTGTGAGGGAACCCTTTGGCTCGGGCACAGCCAGTTTCATTGGGGCAAGCTGCTATTCACAGAAACAAGCCATGAAGACATACCACCATAAAATATGAACAAAACGGAACCTTTTTCGTCTTGCTTCTAAATTGTTAGTTTTATGGGACTTCATGCTGAACAGTATGAAAAAAAAATCCAATCTGCTTTGAAGCGCATTAGTCTGTCTAACATCCTAATTATTGTTTACATTGCCATTTGCCTTCTATTAAGAATTGAATAATTACCCAGCACTTCATAGTTTAAAAAATACAAGCAAACAGGATTATCTGGGTAATTAAGAAACTGTACCACAGCTTTGTACTGGTGTGGGAAATATCTGTACTTCTGAAGGAAATAGTCATTATCAATCAACTTACTTCAAATGGTATTTTAAGGATTTTGAGCAATTTGAGATCTGTAACTTATTAAGAAGAGGTTAGGAAGATCACCTTTGAGAAGTGTGGGTCTGTTTAAATCCATCCTTAGAAACAAGAGCCAGATCAGCAGCTGAACTTTCTCATCCGCTCATGACACCAGAGAACGCAGCAAGTGCACAGCTCTTTAATCCTAATAATCCATCCCAAATGGACTTTGAACAGCATCATCAAACTCTGTCAGACCATGAGGAGCACCCCCAAAGCTCTACCATACTTAGATCTTGTTTTCTGACCTTGCCTCTGCTTTATGAGGTTGAAAAGTCTGGTTGGGCCCAGTTTTCTACCCTGTGAAACTAGCTGAATTCAAGACTAATTGAACTTCATACATTGCTTCATGCAAAATCCTCTTATAGTTTTTAGAATGCTTCTGACGATCTCTGAGTAAAATACCAGTATGCGCGTGTTCCCATTTTAGATGGAATAAAGTAAATCTGAGGTCCATTTGGAGATTTGTGGGGAATGAGTCAGGCACTGAGTTCAAAGGCAATGTTCATCCAAGAGTGAACACATATCGGGTAAGGGGAATAAATACACTTTCCAAAGAATGTTTGCAGGGACATAGGTGGAAATAAAGGAATTGAATTGTTTCTAGGCATGAAGATTGATGCATCCACAGATCCAGAAACAGACTAAAGAACCCAAGGTGACTGGAACCCGATTAATTTCAATATCTACTTTTGAAGGAGTGAATAGATTCCAATCCATCAGTGACCTAAAACCTTTTTGGGAACTTCCTTAGCCCTGACAACACTCTATAAGAATTTTTATCTTTTCCTTCACAAAGTTTTGAAGCCCTTTGTAGGGACACTTCTGAACATTCCTAGCATAATCTGAATAATGCCATCTCCTCCCACCCCAGAAAGAACAACAAGATTCCAACTGGAGCTGTCACTTCACAGACAAGCCCCGGGATTCACCAAGGCTAGAGTTCTTTTCCAAAGGTCAAAATGAAATGAGCAGCGGGGGCTTGGGCTATTTTGCATGGGGCAGGGGGCTGCAGAGTTGACAACCAGTCACACTGGAGGCTGGGAGGGGGGGCCACTGCACAAAAAGAGCCCTGTGCAAACAGTCCATTTTTGCCTCAACCCCCACCCCCTACCCCAATCTCTGGAAGCATTCAAATTGAAACTGAATTAATTTGCATGGTGTCTAAATCATTGGGTTCTGCATAAACAGAAGGCAGTTCTGGCTGGAGTTTCCAAAGGAAGTCCTAGTTGCCTTTGTGAAAGGGGGAAATGGGTGTGCTGTTTTGCATGAAGGCGAATACAGAATATGCAAATGGAGAATCTGTTGCCTAGAAAGGCAAGGCTGGGCAGACAGCTGACGACCCTGCAGCATTCACCCAGAAAAAGCTGGGTGCTCCAAAGGAAGTTGTAAGCCTTACCAACGTGTTTGCTTCCCAGGAAGGTGAAATAGACCCTGAATATTCATAGAACGTCCATTTAGTCTTGGGACTATTAATTACCCTCTGGATCACAGAAGCAAGTGACGTCACCTGCTTTCCTTCCCCAAGTAGCTCAGAGGTATAGGGTGTCAAAGAATAGGATGAGGGAGAGGTTTGAAACTCCAAGAGAAAAAGACCCCAGCTCTCTGGGTCTCGGGGGAGCTGTGGCCTTCTCTTCAGTCACTCTTTTTCACAAGCACAATAAAACTAAAGAGAGCACTGAGCCATGTTATTGGACACAGATAACCAGTTTTTAAGAAGCCAAGAGCTATAAATTGCTGCCTAATTTTATGGAAGCATCCACAAGGTTGAATAATATGCCACTCTTTCAAGCTACCCAATCTCCCAGATTATGAAAAAGTCAGAGCCTCCCAATTTCCTTTTAATTTGAAACCTGTCTCAATGACCTGCCAGGAGACCAGAGTGTCTTAGAAAACCTAAGTCTGATGGATGTCTGCATTGATTCTCAAACTCCTTGGCCCTGGAACCCTCTTTATGCCTAAAAGCTGTCCAGGCCACCAGGACACGTCTGTTTATGAGTTTCAGTTGTCTACATGTACCTTCATAAAATCAGAATTTCTAACTTCTGAACAATCATAAAATTTTAAAGTATTTTTTAAATTTAAATTACATTTATTTATCTGTGTATAAGGGTGCACACTTGGGATCAGAAGGCAATTTGTAGGAGTCAATTATTTTCTTCTACTACGAGGGTCTTGGGAATCAACTCTGGTCTTCAGGCTTTGCAGCAAGTACCTTTACCCACTGAGCCATCTCACCTTCCCAATACTTTTTCACTGAAAAAAAAAAAAGTGGGGCTTGGTGGTGCATGCCTATAATCCAGCTCTCTGGAAGCAGAGGAAGAAAGATCACAAGTTCAAGGCCAGCCTGGTCTACATAGTGAGTTCTAAGATAGCCAAGACTACATCATGGGAACCTGTCTCAAAAAGAAAAATACCAAAGAATAACCCAATTTAGGTTAATAAAAATAACGTTTTTATGAAAAACAAACAAAACAAAACAAAACAAAAACCCGGTGTTTCTCAGAGCAAAAGAAGATTAATGAGAAAAATGGCATGATTCCCTTTTTTATTTATTCTTTCACATATCTTTTCAAATGCCTAGCTTAGTACTGGACACCTGGATATTCATTTTTGATTCTGTAATTAATTCAATGAGATTATCCTGTCAGGTAGCCTCTGGGAAACTCCACTGTGCACTCCTGAGAGGAGAGGGTAAAACAAACATCTTAGTATCAAGAAAGTTTTGACCTCTTGCAGGCTACATGAAAGGGTCTTGCAGAACCTTGCAGCTGGACCACAGTTCAGAACTACTGCCCCAAACAGTGACACAGTAAACAGACATATGACCAATGTAGGTGAGGCTAGCCTTTCCCTAGCAAGCTGTTGCACTCTCCTGAACAATCAGTCACTGGCCCCTTAAAACAAAAACCCTCTATGCTGGGACCCAGCTGAACTGCTTTTATTGCTGGTCAAGTAGCCTATATTGTCACCATACTCCTCCCTTTAAAGCACCAGTAGAAATACAAGTAAAGATTTCCATGTATTGATGCACCCATGTATATGTCACACAATACCATAGGACTGACTATCACCAATTTACAAATGCCACCTCGAGGTTAGGGAAGTTGTTAGTATCCGTAATTATGTATCTGCTAAAGGGGCAAAATTAGAAATTAAATCCAAGTCTCAAACTCCAAGTGTGTATGTTTTTTTAAATATTTTATTATTTTTATTTTATGTGTATGAGTATATTGCTTGCATGTATGTGAGTGCACCCGTGTCGTGTAATGCTGCGGAAGTCAGAAGAGGGCTTTGGATTCCCCTGGAACTGGAGTTAAGGACAGCTCATAGCTGCCATGTGGGTGCTGGGAATTGAACCCTGGTCTTCTGCAAGAGCAGTCCATGCTCTTAACCACTGAGCCATCTCTCCAGTCCCTCAAAGTGTGTTTTTTAACCACTTTATATTAAATCTATATTAACTTTATGTGCTGCAAGGCAATGTTCTGGCAGACATTATTTATTGCTATGATAAAAATAGTTAAGACCTAACAGAAGTAGGAACCATAAACTAGGACCTTATTAATACATTAGTCACATGCAAAGATTTTGATATATCCTGTTGACTCTATGAAACATAATTCTATCAGATAAATGTTTAATATGATACAGGCCAGAATTCCTTATTCGTTCATTTTCTTATAATTCATTCAATGAACATTTAATAAGATGCCATGTGTTCATGGGTAGTGCCAATCCGGATAAACGTAAGTAACCGCGCTCTCCACTCACATTCTTTAAAGGAGTTTTGCTAAATTGTCTTTTCCAATGTGAAAGCAGAAAACCTACAACTTTAAAAAAAATTTTTTTAATTTATATTTTTATTTTATGTGTATGCATGTATTGCCTGCATGTAGGTAAGTGCACCTGTGTTTGTGCAATGCCTGCAGAGGTTGAAAGAGGCTGTTGGATCCCCTGGGACTGGAGTTACAGACAGTTGTTAGCTGCCATGTGGGTGCTGGGATTCGAACCTGGGTCTTCTGCAAGAACAACCAGTGTTCTTAACCACTGAGCCACCTCTCCAGCCCCTAAACAACTTTTTTTGGTCTTTTTGAGATAGGGTCTCCCTGTAGCCCAGCTGTCCTGGATTCACTATGGAGACCAGGCTGGCCTCGAACTCAGAGATCTGCCTGCCTCTGCCTCCTGAGTGCTGGGATTAAAGGTGTGCTCCACCTTTTTAAACAAACATTGTAAGCAAAACTTACAAGTTAAGGTAACTACTTAAAAATATTAATAAGAAACACTGAGGCAAGCTAAATATGCTTGAAGGGAAAGGTTAAATAAGGTATATGTATAAATTACTATATACAAAGACTATGAGATAAATCGATCTTACTTTACTTAACCTTTCCCATAACGGAGAAAAGTTACATTCTCTAATATGAAATGATGTTTATGACAGTCAAACATTGTAAAAAAACAAGAGTTAAGCAAATGCTCTATTGTTTTTTAAAATCCATGCATAAAAGTACCTGTCAACAAAAAGTTGGAGTGAGTTTGAACATGAGTGTCTATGTGCGTGTGTGTGTGTGTGTGTGTGTGTGTGTGTGTAATGAAGACTTTTTTACTTTGTACAAGTCTGCATTGGAAATTTGGCTGACAAGCATGCAATTCTTTGGTAATATTAAATTTATCAAGAAGTGCAAAAGAAAAAAAAATTAAGTGGTGAAGTCAATGACAGGAATGTTAGAACTGTGTCGGGGCCACCTCTGCTCTGCACAGTGGTAACCCACAAACCATTTCATCAGCCTTTTTCCTAAAGGCTGAAGTATTAACAGAATAATTACATCTTAATTCACTTTTGAAAGGTAGAAGGAAGCTCAGTTAGATTAAAATAAGTCATCAAATCTTAAATAATGTTCTTTCAAAAATCCCTGACTGAGATAATTCCTAGGTGATGCTTTGGTGAACTCAAAATAGAGACCACTACATGATTCCTCGCTCACAAAAGAAACTTGGTCACACAAAGAAAGGAAAATAAAAAGTATCGTAGAAGAAGGGCAATAATTAAACCCGGCTCCTCTCAGAGATAAAGAATTACATTTGTCAGTGATCACAGGCACGCTTCAAAGCTGGAGATAAAAGCAGCCTCATGATTCCAGCAATTGATTCTTAAAGACACAATTCAAAGGTAGAAGAAAAAATTCAAAAGTGAAAAGGTAAAGATAGGGTATCTCTGAACTATATTTTAAAGGAGTCCTGTCCACTGTTTCTTTCTTCAACAGTCCTTCTATCATATCGTAGAAAAACAAAGCCATCCTTCGTTCTTTTTGACATGGCTCTTTTTCAGAGTATAAATTTAAAACTTCAATTTCAGACACCAAGTCTTTTCTATCTCATTCATTCCTAAGGGTTTTGAAAAGATAGTCTTTAAATGGCATCTTTTTGCTGACATGAACACACTATACACATGATAATATAGGTAGGTCCTAGTCAATGCTTCAATTCATAGATTATGTATATATATTTGTATTACTTTGTGCATTAGTTTGTTAATGTATTTGTTTTTATTGCTGGGGTTGGAACCCAGGATCTCCCTTGTGCTGAGCCAGTGCTTTATCCTGAGCATACCCAGCCCAGTAAAATGGTATATTGTGCCAAAGCTTGATTTCTAACTAAATTTTATTACAGGTATGATCCTTTAGCAATAACTCTATCTATAATGTTTTCTTTTAACTAATATTCTTTTATATATACTTTCTGAAAACGTTGCATATTAATATTTCCCAAAGAATAAATATAGTCCTCTCCTTTTATTTTTCAGCTTTTTTTTTTTTTTTTTTTTTTTTTTTGGTCTTTTTGAAACAGGGTCTCCCTGTAGCCCCAGCTCACCTGTAACTCACTATGCAGACCAGGTTGGCCTTGAACTCATGAGATCCTCCAGCCTCTGCCTCCCAAGTGCTGGGACTACAGGCTAGCGCCATCATGCCTGGCAAGCTTTCAGCTTTTTAATTACAATTTTTTATTTAAAGTTAGCAAAGAATCTTTTGCTTTGCTCAGTTTTCTGAGCTCTTAACACCTGGCTCCTGTGCGCGTGTCTACCCTGCCACATGTTGGAGGAAACCGCATTGGATTTTGATTCTTTTCTTTGATCGTCTGGCAAGGCCTGGGAAATGGACTAAGGCAGTTGAGTTATCCTCTACATCCAATCCCTAGGCTATGGCTTACCAGGTCATATAGTGTCCTTGAGAGGACAGACAAGTGGCTGACATGCCTCTTTGTCCTGGTGGGACCAAACCAAATCGTTTCAGAACCCACTATTCAAGAGCACAATGAACTTGCAGCTGCTTTGGGACAAGCCCAGCATCTCCCAGGGCTCTTGACACCTTCCAGGCAGCCCAGCATCCCTCTTTACATCACCATGCACTTAGAGCACTGTTGGCTCTAAGAACTGCAAGAGGAAGTGTAGCACTGTCTCCAGGGTCCCTCTAGGACTCTGGAGGATGAGCAGGGTTAGAATCAGACAACGGCACACCCCGTTCCCCTCCGGCCCTGGCCATTTTTACCCAAGGATCCTTTGTCAAACATTTAAGATCTTAATCAATCTTCACTCTGACCTCTCAGACCCCAAGGAAGATGGATGAGGAAGTAGATGACCTTTCACCTGTCCTTCTATTTGTCCTGCCACAGTGGGCCCGTTGAAAAGACAGCGGGGAGGACCCTGCTGCCACAGCTGTGAAGAGCTGGCCTGATCTCCTTTATGCTTGTCCTTAAGCTCTCTCTGCACTTCCCTTTTGTCCCACCCACAAATCACTTGTTTCATTCAAAAGAAAGTTCTTTCCTGTAAAGTTAACAGAAGGGGAGAGGGAGGAGTGGGGAGGAGACACTCTCCAAATATTTTTAATATGAAAAGTGATAAGGGGATGCTGTCAAGGATATAGGGATGCTTCTCATCTTTAGCCTTGACTTCAGACAGTGGCTGAGAGATTTTTCTCTCTTTAATTATTCCAGCCCAACACCCCCAAAGTCAAAAGCTATAACCCCAGAAGAGTGACAGCAGAAACATTAGCATTCACAGCTATTTAGGGTTTTACGATCTGCGAGGTGACTTTTACTACTCTTAAATCACGGGGTCTCCGTGGTAAGTTTGTGAGTTAAGTATAACCCTTACTCTGTTTTATAGATGAACAGACCAAGATTCCGAAGGCTTGGGAAATATGCCCAAGATCATACTGCTAAGCCCAAGATACATTTCCTAGTCACCTCGTTCCTTCTGCTGTGCCCAGATGCTTCTTTGGTACCAGTAATGATGTCAAGGCCAACCATTTTCTTTACTCCTAAAATTGTTAGCACAGTATTGAGTCATCTTTTAAATATCTCACTCAACTTGGGAATTTAAGAAATCTCTTGTCAATTTTGTACTTCTTAAATCCACCAGAGACTCTGCTTGGTACAAATGAAACCAAGCAAACAAACAAAGGGTGTTCTGCACTGCAGGTATCTCCTTGAAAGAGCTGACCCCTTGGTGAGGAAAAAATAAAAGCAAAATGTATCCTCCCCTGAGTAGTTTGTGTGAAAACACTGAGGGTTCTCAACAATGAGGCAGCTGCTGGGGGTGGTGCTGCATGCCTGTAATCCCAACACTAAGAAGAGGGATGCAGGAGAACCAGGACTTCAATGCTCTCCCCAGTTACACAGTGAATTTGAGGCCAGTCTCATGAGATCTTGTCTCAAAAAACAAACAAAGAAAAACCCATGAGACTTTGTCTCAAATAAACAAAGAAAGAAGCTGGGGAGATGGCTCCGTAGGTGAAAGTGACTGAGGACATGAATTCAAATCCCCAGTGGCCATAAGAAAGCCAGGTGTCCCCCACACACCTCTGTAACCCCTGTGCTGTTGGGGGTGGAGACAGGTGGATCACAGAGGCTTACTGGCCACCTGCCTAGCTCTGTGGTTCCGTGAGAGACCCTGTCTCAAGGGGAAAAGGCAGAGTGACAGAACAGGACACCAGAAGCCTTCCTTTGGCCTCTGCATGTGTATATACACACACTCAACCTTCTTTCATCAATCGTTGTCTTTGCGGACAATTTGCTCTGATTGGCCAGCACCTGCACAGTCTAGCTCCTCCCCTTCCAGGAATCACATGATGAACCCAACATTTCCATAAAGCAAACCACAAAATGTTCAATTGCCTTACCTCCACCCCTATCTTTTTCTCTTTTCCTCTTAATTTGGGTTGTAAAGATGTCAAGGAGTTGCACAGTGGAACAATGTGTGAGTACCAGGCTCTAGGACCATCGAAAAATCAGCGGTATTGGGTAGACGAAGGTGAGCTGATGCTAGCAGGGTTAGCAGGAAATGGAAGGCAACTTTACAAAAAACAAGGGGATCCTGACAAGACATGCAAGTCCTGTTCTACAGAAATCAAGAGAGCAGAAGGTAACTGTCACTCTCCTGTGTATTCACTGCCCTGCTCTGACCACTGCAGGTCAGGGATCAGTAACATGCACACAAGTCTTTTCTCATACTGAGGCCAGGACAGACTTCAGCATCTCACCCGAGAACAGCTTAGCAAGTAGTTGCCTAGTCAAAGCAAGCAAACAGCATGCAATTCATCTTTACAGAAAACTTCACAGTGTAATTTGCAAATTTTCAAGTTAGTTTCGTCTTTTACTTCAGGTTTAGAGGAAAGACAACCAATCTTTACCCTGTTTCATGGATAATGAAACGAGAAGACAGTCTCTGAGCATCACTCCTAAAAATAACTAGAGCAAACCAGTCATGAGCCTTTGGGAAAGTGTAAAAACTTCATGACACCAAAATTACCCAAAACGCAGTTTTCTGTAGGTGATGACCACAGACTTCTAGTCCAGCAAGTGGATGTCTTACACTCAGTCCCTCCCTATCATTAAGATGCCTGGGATGCCAGACAAATTGTTTGGCAGTCATTTATTTCAGACTCTTTAATCACGGACTGGACGAACCCTGAGGCAGTGAGTCAGTAGAAAAGATTCACCAGATCTGTCCCACATTTGGGGCCCCTGTGACAGAGCAACACTGGCGTTGTTTAGCAGGGACCATAACCGGGTAGGCGGCAGCAGACTCTTGATAACCACTGACAACTAAGTCCAAGTCAGATTAAAAACCTCGGGATAACTGACTTTTTTCAAAATTTTATTCCATAGGTGGCATGGCCAAGCCCTGTAAACAGGGGCTTGATTGGCCTTGACTCAGACGCATGCTGCTCTGATGCCAGAGCCTTTACCACCTCCCCAGTGTTCTGACAGGAAGAGGAAGCAGGAGAATGAAATGCATACGCTGAACCTTAGGTGAGAAAAAAATGTTACCTTAGCAGTATGATAAATAGCAATTAACACTATAAAAATGCATTCTCTTTTCCAAACTTCAATAAGCAAAATGGATTGCAATTTATTATTAGTGCCTCTGACTACTGATCAAGTAGGGAGACACCTACTAACTGTATTATGATCTCCTAAGAGAAATGAAGAGGTCTTTCGTCAGGATTAATTCTGCTTAGAGACCTGATCAAGGGGTGTTAGGGTGGAACAGAAGCTCTTCAAACATCCTCAACTCTACTTCATCCAACCACTTCTCTGTTGGTCTGTAAGGCAGGAGAAACAAAAGATCTTTCTCCACACAGCTTAATTGTAATCAGTGGGAGGGAACTGGAAGAATCCATGTGAATTTCCCCCTTTAACTCCTTCAGGTTCATGCACCATCTTTGGCATTTTTACCAAGTTTACTGACAGGAAAACCATGGCTCAACATGTCTGCCCTCTTTAAACAAGGATCAATCAAGCCCATTCCTTCAGCTCACTCATTTACATTTCAGAAGGGGCATCAAGCCGGCTCAGATCTAAGTGCCTGTTAGCAAATGTGCTTGGCCTTCTGCTGATTACAGCAGCATCGTTTATTCTGTCAGTATTAGAAATGTCTTAGCCTTGCCACCTGGAGCTCCAGCACTTACCCATTAGATCCCTCTGTCCCAGCACATCCCACTGGGGCTGCTAATTACTGGCTTTGCTCCATTCAGCCTCATCTCTGATTTAATTACGTTCACCCGGCCCTAATGAAAAGTACAGTAGAGGCGGCTCTTACCTTGGCATTCTCCGTTCTGTTCCTCGTGCCCAGCATTGCATAGGCAGTTGCCAATGGGCACCAGCCATTCCCCATCTGCCCCACAGTACATTTTTGGCACATCCTTCTCTTCTGAGTTGTTGACACAGGAACCCCGAACTTCCACCAGGGAAGAAGTATCAGCCCCTGTGATAGTGTCCGGAAACTGGGCTAGATTGCGAACAGTGAGTGGACACTTCTTGTAGAACACACGAACCGACACCAGAGCGATGCAAGCCCCCACATCCTGAAAAGCGAGGTAAAACCCCTTCTTGCTCAACGGCCCCACATCCCGGATCTCAGTGTTGAGCTTCATGATTCTGTCCCCAATGTCCACTTGGGTGAAGCTCTCATCAGCAGCGATGGTGTCAATCTTGGCGAATTGGCTCTCTCTGATGAAACGTTCCTTGTCATTGTCTGATTCGTAGTAGTACAGGTTAAACGTCTCCTTACAAGTCCCCATGACTCCCGGAAGACTGTTGCAGTCCCTCAGGGTGAACTTAATCTCAATGTACACCCTCTGTGCCCCTTCTCGGGTGATCCAGTCAGTTCGCAGCCAGTTGTTCTGGCTGGCTTCCATCACGTTGCATACCTGGTAGGTTCGGATCGGTGTATTTTTTTCATCCATGATGCTCACTTCCTCCCACTGCAAAGATTCAAAGAAGAGGTATCAACAGAAAGCTCATTATTCTTTTAATAATGAAAATTACTGTGCACCAGTCCCGACAAATGAAGCAGTCTATGGGCTATTTGTCTATTTTACTGAGGAAATATCTCTTTTCCCCCACATTGTTTCACTTTTCTATCTAAAATCCATAGGCAATGTGGATTTACTGCCTGTGTGTTCTCTCGGCAGGCCTTGTGGTGGTCTAACAACCTCAAGTTCACCTATTACAACAGCTACAATTTCAGGTGGCAACAGTTCAGATTTACTCATAAATGAAAAAAACCTGGATGTGTATTTGTTTCAACCACTAAACAGAAACCTGCAAATTAAGGGCAGGAAGAGCAGAGCTTGCCAAAGGAAGACAGTTATCAGTTAATTAGCGGCGCTCCTGTCAGAACTTTGCTCTCTAATACTTAAAAAAAAAATGGCAATTGATTTCTGTTGGCACCATCCGTCCTCTGTAAAGGGAAAAAGAAAACCATACCCCCTGGTTTCAGAAAGGCTTGGAAAACAGTACATTTCCAGGTTAGGTCTCTCAGTCTCCAGCTGAATGATACTAGAAAACTTTGGGGGGCATGTATCAAAGTAAAAAGTTTGCACTTGTTCTTATTTTTAAAACACAGGCACATAAGTAAACGAGAATGTGTGCTTTGCTTCTAATTAGTCAGAGCCACTGAAAGTCAGAGAGTAAGTGGTATTTATGACTGAAAAGCCTAGCAGGAGCATGAAAAGAGAACAGGAATGCTTTCTTTGCAGTTCACTTCCTAACATAGAGATCTAATGGTGGACATTCACCATTCTAGGAATTCTCTTTGAATAAAGTGGTAATTATGCTCCTTAGTGTTTAAAAACCGATCCTGAAAGCAGTAAGGCAGTTTGGTGAGGACCTAGCCTTAGCTTCTTCTAGGCTGCCTGGCAGCCTCCAATTCTTCATTAACATTGAAAATAATGCAGGATTGATATGGATCTGGCATAAATCAGCTTAAGTACCTAACACAGGAATATAATTAGAGGCGAAAAGATAGTTTTTAAAAATTTATATTCCACAATAGCTCCACTTATAGTCCCGTTCAATCCAATGAAGTAGGTAGGATCCTAAGGTATCTTTCAACAGGCTTCCCCATGACTGCACTGAAAACTATGAATTGATGGAAATGTTACTTTGTGAAGGGCCATAATGTATAAAATTCTGTTATTTCCTTCATCTGCTATCACTGTGAAAGTTGGTATTGAGAGGGTAAGTGCCCTCTGGTGATTAAACTTTCTTTTTGTCTGGTAAGCAATAAATCAGTAATTTACTTATTTGGGGGAAATTCATATAAACCTAAAAATAGATTCCCTGCCTTCAAAAAGACCTACTTAGCAGGCTTCTCATCTCAAAGCAAAGGAGAAAGCCCATTTCTCCACCTAAGGGAAAGCACAGAGGGGCCTAGCACCCATACAGGATAATTCAGGTCTAGTGTGAGCTTTCATCTTAACTTGATTGTCTAACCACACTGACCACCTCCCCATCAGTCAGGAATCTTCCCTTAGCAATCACCACCAGCACCAGCAACTCAGTACACCTTTAAATAAACACCATCAAAAAGATGTGTCTTGCCACTTGCTGCCTGCCACCAGCAGTCAGTCTTCACTGGCCACCATTCCTGTGCTCTTCTGGGTTGCTCTAGGGGACAGGCCATTATGACTCTACCTCCTATTTTACTTGGTGGTTGTTGGCAAATTGGGTCAAGACAATCCATTATTTCTAGTTGGGGGAAGCCTCAGAATTTACGTTCATTCTAAACCAGAAAAGACCTTCGATGATAGACTCTAAAGATGAATTAAATGCTATAATTTGACCAATTTCTCAATGGCAACTATGTCTTTGACCTTTTACATTAATTTTTAGTGTATAAAATAATAGGTTTCATCTCACCATTTCCATACATATGTATAACTATACTTTCTTTTCTTCATCCTTTACTGCCCTTCTTTGCTGATACTGCCCAATCTGCTTTCATGTCACACACATATGTATATATATACAGGTGTGTGTGTAGTTAAATCTAATTCTGCATATGAAAGAAAACATGCAACATCTTGCCTTTCTCACTCACCATTACCCTCTTTTGTTCATGCAAAATGACTAATTCTGATGTATACTGTAAAATTTCATTTCTAACCTCTTACAATAGCTAAAATGTTTCACACCTTATATTTAATGGAAAGGGAAAACTGCCTACATGAGTCCATAGAAAGTTCTGCACTGTATATAGTAAGCCATGTAGCGCTTTTTTTTTTTCATATAGACTTCAAGACAACTAAAAGAAGTTTTGTGTCCAGAAAATGTGACCAGGTGCTCTTTCAGCAATATTACGGGGGGAGGGAGGAGAGGCGTCAACAGCATATTAAACTGCAATGAAAGCTTTCCAGACACCAGACAGACTGTAGACTGTACTCTCAAATGTGTCACTCCTTGGTTTTATATAGGTCAAATGTATATTTAATGAAACAAGTTGGGTTCAACATCATCTTAGCTGTATTCTCCCTTCACACTCAGAGCAGCTAGTAAGAGAAATGAGGCTTGTTAAACTTATTAATGTAAGCACAGATTCTTCCGCCCTGTTTTCCTGACCAGCAGTTGTCACACACTCTAGCCCTGGGAGGATCCTCCTGGTGAAGCCCTGGGAGGATCCTCCTGGTGAAGCCTGGGAAAGCTTCCCTTGAATCAGTGACTTGATCCAGGGTCTAGGATTAAGGCTGACTCTGACTCCCAGCGAGATAAAGCTGTACCTTTCTTCACATTCAAAGGATGAGGGCAATTGCCTGCAGTCAGCACTGAATGCGCCTGTCTACACTGCCAGAGGCCTGCCAATCACTCTCCTTCCCAGATACAAAAACTGGTTTGGGAGACGGAATGGAATTTTTCGGTGACTATCACACTAACACCAGGCAGTCAAGTTCAGAGAGAAAACCAGGAAGGCAGGGCAACCTCCACTTTATTTTGGATGCATCAGAAAACCTGTTTTGATTCCTCATTTTTTTATGACTATTTAATTACCCAGTCTTATTTCTGAAACACATCTTGTATAACAGTGTCTATGAATCTTGCCTGTTTTGTTTTTTAATTCTTCATTCAACTGTAGGGTGTGAAACACCATGTTGGGTATTAGTCTTAACAATGTTTGCCTAGCAAGACTCCTAATCTTCTTGTTTGTGATCAGTCGGCTCAGTCATAAATAGACTATCAAGCATGAGGGCTGGATGGCTTGCTTAATTTTAAAGGATGTATGTTATTTCAATTTGGCCCATGTTGTGCTTACTTCTTTCTGTAGCCGATTCATTGTGACTTGCTATTCAAGGGGATAAGACAACATGACTACCTATAGTCTCTGAATCTTGTGAGGGAGATGGTCAGGGAAAGTTCCTCAGCTTCACCAGAGGAGGAAAGAGGAACGTGCCCTCATACTTTATAATAAGCCTTCTCAGTCCCCAAAGATCCAGACTCCAAATGCTTAAACTTTTCAAATTTAACACTAAAAGCTTGGAACTCCTCTGCATTTAGAAGGCTCCTAATACAAGTGCCCTTAAAACTGCAAAAGACACCAGCAGCTAATTTAAGGATGGGACAGCATAGTAAGGAGCACTCCTGCTGCTTAGGTGGGTACAATTAGAAATATTTCTTTCTGCCATCTTTCTTACTCCCTTTCCTCATCTGGAAGCTGAACAACTGCTCTAAAATTAACCCCATCAAGACTCCATAACCACCAGAGTAATAGGCATAAATTCTAATTTGGTCCCCAGATCGAATTTCTTGTCGGTATTTTAGTTTTAAATAGACATCTAAGTCTATACCTCCACCAATCTCCTAATTTTGAAACCCCTTTCTGCCCTTTTGGTTTCTAGTTCTTCCATGACAGAACTATCCAAAGGGAGTATAGGATTTCTCCAACAAAGCGTAATTCACTTCATAGGCCACAGCGGAAATCTGACCCCTCACCACAATCACCAAGAATCAAGCCATTAGACTCTTAGAAAGTGGCTAATCATTCCTTTGCCCCTCTGGCATCAGAGTACACCTCAGAACTTACCCCTCCTTCCAGAGGGCTGGCTATCCACCCAAGTTCTCCCTGAACAGATCTGGAATCCAATAAAGTAACTGCAAAAAGAATAATAAAATTAAAAAAAAGGAAAATAGATTAATTTCCAATTGCAAAAAGCCAATAATACAAAACCATTTGCCTGAGCATTTCCATATGTGTTGGGGGTATGCATAGCCAATCTGATCAAAACCCAAACTTAGTCTCACTTGTGTAAATAATCACTCCTCACTTGATCTTCTCCCCTCTTTAAATCTGCAGGTTCTTATTTATTTAACTTGCTTAGCATTTAAAATTCCATCCCAGGACCTGATTGATTCTTTTTTCTTTTTTCTTTTTTTTTTTTTTAAAGGATGAATAGAACATCTCAAGCACAATTCAAACAAAATAAATATATCAATGCAAAGTCTGCATTCATCTTTGTCTGGTATCTACTAGATGTATTTGTTTTTGCAAGCTTCAGATGACCACATAACTCACCAGCATGGTGACAGACCACAAGTGAATGCTATCAGAGGACCCAAAGGGTCACGGAAAAGGCTCTCTCTACCCCAACCTTTTCCCCCTCCACTATCAAATAAATAGACCCAGGATGTGGCAATCATCTGCTTTTTAAAATATCAAAGTCTCAGAAAGAGAGGCAGCCAAAGGGATAGGGTTAACATGCAAATGAATTAAAGTACTCTTTTCCCAGGTCTTTGGGAGGACAATGGAGATCAGCTCCCCACCCGCAGGAAATCTTGGTTTGAATTTGGGGTATGCAGTTGCAGTCTAATGAATTTAGTATGCTTTTGCTACACCTAACGTCGGGTCTCCAAACTTAACAGGAAGGTGGAAGACGCCTCCAGAGCGGCGGTACTCTTCCAGGGTGGACTAGGACTAGGACGACATTGAAAGAGATGCTATGAATTCAAAACCCTTCCACAATGCCGTTCCCACAACGATCTTCAGGCCTGGGGGTCGAAAGGCCCATCTAAAAGGGACCACTGGGTTATTAATTTGATCAGCCAGACTAGCTCGTCAGGCTGGGGGAGGGGTGGGAATGGGAGGCCTCGGTCCTCGCTGCTTGAGTACCCCAACTCTCAACTCACTCCCAGGCCCTGAAATTCTGCCCACCTACCCTCATTTCACCCCTCAAATCAAGGAAGTTAAAACCAGCCCCTTTGCCCTAGTTCCCCGAAGGATTCTGTATTCCTGGGGTCTATTAATTGTTTTTAAATGTAGAGCCTTCCCCGGGTCGCTCCCGCCGGGTGCTGCGGCCCGCTTCATTCTCTCTTCCCGGTCCCTAGAGAAAAGCCCACTACAGCCACTTGGATTTATGTAAGGTGGATTAGGAACACAAAGGGAACAATAAGACCCAATTTACAAAAAAAGGGAGGGAGTAGAAAGGGAGGGTAAAAGGGAGAAAAGGGAACGTGATGGGAATAAAAAGCAACAAAATGAATTAATTTTTAAGGGAAGGAGGGGACAAGTGGGTGCAGCCCCCTCCCCCCTCCCCTTCTTTCAACGTTAGCCTACGATTCCATCGAGCGCTTTATTTTATTTTATTTTATTTTTTTGTCTACGGCTCCAAAGTCTTGCTTTCAAAAGAAAAAGGGGACATTTTTTTAAAGATAAAAAAGAATAAAAACAGTGCACATTTGGGGCCAGAAAGGCCTTAGGGAACATCCTAACAAGTGTATAAAGTAAGTAGCCTGGAGAAAGCAGGATACGGGGTTCTGCTCAGAGGAAAGGCCCTAGGGACTAAGGGGCGGCCGCTGCCGAGAAGGCAAAGCAAGGCCACGAAGGAATGAACGAGGAGATAGAGGACGACAGAGCGCCCTTCGGTTCTCATCGCCCCCCCCCCCCCCCCCCCCCCCCAAGCCCCCGGGCACGGGCGGGAACGAGGACGGTCTCCCGGCCTCGGCTGGGAAAGCTCGCGGTACCCGCTGCCTGGACAAGCCTAAGTTGGTTTTTGGCTCCCTCCTTCGGAACAGAAAAATGATAGAGGATTGTACAGGAATAGAGAGATGGACGGATGCCTGTGAGACGGTGGATGGATGGATGGATGGATGGATGGATGGATGGATGGGTGGGTGGTGGATGAATACTTGTGGAGAGTGGGAACCAGACAGATGCAAGGCTAATGAACGCAGGTTGGGTTATGAATGTACGCTGGAGCCCACGCTCACACACTGCGAGCATTCCGGTACCGGCACAAATCGTCCCGGTCCACACAGGCACACATTTACGCGCGCGCGCGTACACACACACACACACACACACACACACACAGACACACACACACACACCCCGCACACGCAGCTCGCCTCTTTCTAGGCCCATCAGATACTAAATGGTCACCACCTCTCCCTCACCTCGGACAGAAAAACAAGCATATACAATCCTGCCAACACGTCTGACTAGACCTACAGAAACCAGCCCTCGGATGGGTCTTGTATCATGCGTGGGCTAGTTCAGTACAGTGTTTCGGCGATAGAAGCAAAAAGTAGAATTATGTTTAACTCCCAGGCTGGTCCCCTAGATTGGCTGGGTGACCTGAGGATCTCCGGGAGGTGGGGTGGGGGTGGGGGCTAAGCCTGCGATTGCAACCTCAGGGTGCGAGGCCCGGCAGAAAGAAAGGTGTCTGAGGCCGGTTGCTAGAAATCAGGTCACCGGCGCCCGACGAGCGGCGCCACCACCACTGAGCTGCGGACAGCAGGCAGCCGGGTCCCGGGAAGCTCAGCACTCGGGAAACTTTGCGGAAACCAGAGAGCTTGCAAGGCTTAGGCAAGAGGCCTGGCGCGCTAAGCCCTCTTTGCGCTGCAGACTTGTGTTCTCTCTCCTAGGCTGGTGATGGGGACGACTTGGCGCACACATTTTTTGTTTTGTTTTCAAACCCTAACCTTGGCCCGGTGCATCCCCTCGGGGCGCCTGGGGCCCGCCTAGCATGAGGATGCTGATAAACTTTGGCCTTTCACTACAAACTTGGGCAGAGTGGCAGCTCGCACGGGTCACTCGCTCGGCGTAGGCTGCCCGATCGTCCTTCGTCTCCCCTTCGAGGCTCTCCTTGCCCCAGCACCCTATGCCGGAGTCGGGATGCAAGGCTCACGCCGCCCCCAATCCCCATCCCGACTAGCTCGGTGCTCCCTAAAACCATTCACCATCGGATCGTCCCCTCCGCTTCCCGGGCATCAGAAGGGCTGTCCGGCTCTTACCTTCATTCGCGGGGTACACCCTAGAACCGGTGACAGCGTCGCAAATTCCAAAGAGAAACGAAAAGAGGACGAAATAGAAAATCCCAGCCATGGTTCGCTGGTGCCAGCGCTGCTCCTGCCGCTTCTATCCCAGTGGAATAAATGCTTAAGTTAGGAGTGCAGCAGTCTGAAGACATTGCCAAGGGGGTGTGCCCGGCCCGTGACGTGAGCCCGCCAGTCTAGAGCCCTTGGCCAATGGCCGTGCAGAGAAGGCGTCCCGGCCCCGCCCCAACCGTGCAGAGCCCGCCCAAGGCCCCCGCCCCCTCGGGGCTCCGTGGGGCTCCGGGTCTCTCCCCGCTGGAGCGGCTGCGGTGATGGGTCCCTGCCTCGTTCGGAGCCAGTAGGCCCTGTTCTCTGACACTTCGGGGATTGAGCCCCTGGACGGCGAAGGGAACTTCAAGAGACTGTGAATGCACCGTGGGGAAATCGAGGAAACGTTGGGAGCCTTCTCTCCCCATATGGGGCAGTGGGATTGGTGAAAAGGCTCTGGTTGAGAAGAAATAAGTCTGAGGTTGACCTGCCCTGCACCTGGGATCTTGTCCCGGGACGAGGTCGTCGGGTCGCAGTCGTGCCCCCCCCCCCCCCCCCCCCGCCGCACCCTTCCCCCTCCGCGCGCCCCCCCCCCCCTCCCCCCCCCCCCCCTTCTGTGTTTTTTTGGGGGGCCCCTCGGCG